>NC_091293.1:19513576-19533576 GCF_038502225.1 Cherax quadricarinatus | reverse complement strand
ACTTTCTAGGCTATTTCACTGCCCGACAACTCTATGACTGAAGAAATACTTCCTAACATCCCTCTGACTCATAGGAGTCTTCAACTTCCAATTGTGACCCCTTGTTTCTGTGTCCCATCTCTGGAACATCCTGTCTTTGTCCACCTTGTCTGCGCAGTATTTATACAGCTCTCCCTCAACATTCGCGTTTTCCACTTTCGCAGGCTTTGAACATTCGCGAATTCCCAGACGCCCAATCATATTTAAAATATGTCATTACATATCTTAGGAACTGTGGCAGTGGCAGAGTTTGTTTGGATATTGGACAAGATAGTCCTTCAATATGACACTAATATCAACTCTAAGGCTTATTTATCTATCACAATTAATCTAATATGACATAATAAACAATATTAATAATACAAAACGAATAAAACACATCATTAAGTATGTCACGAGTGTTGCTGTGTTGTTGTTGTCAGGTGTGTAAGGTGGTGGAGGCAGTAGAGACTAGAGATGGCGGTGTTGTCAGTCGCCCTATATCACTCTAACAATATTTGAGGAGATAGGTTCGTGCTGTCCTTTTCTATTGATTAATCGCTTAACTTACTTGCTACACTGTTAATGCTACACTTTATCACTAGCCGGTGCTATAGCCTTTATTGACTTGTGCTGCTTTAGTATCGTACACATCGTAGAATCACTGAATCGCTGATGAAGGCACATTCTTCCCTCTCCCTTCCTCCTCCACTTTGGTACTCTGCTATGAGTTCTTTCTTGAATTCTGTAGTTTTTCTCACCTTCATGTAGAATATAACTTTGGTATATCTGTGTCAAGCATTAGGAATAACATTAGGAGAGAAGTAAATAATGAAAATGAAGCCTGAGTAGATCTATAACCCATTATGATAACATGAGCATAGATGTTTATGGAGGAACTTGCAATGTGAACAGACTGACTGATGTTGTAGTGGCCAGGCTTAGGCTTGGTTACAAGTACTTCTGGCAGTTTGAGACACACACAGATGATCAAACTAAATGCAAATTATGTGATCAAGCATATGGTCACTGTCTTGAACACTATGTGCTTAACCCTTTGACTGTCGCGGTCGTATATATACATCTTACGAGGTACCGTGCTTGACGTATATATACTCATAAATTCTAGCGGCTTCAAATCAAGCAGGAGAAAGCTGGTAGGCCCACATGTGAGAGAATGGGTCTGTGTGGTCAATGTGCACCATAAAAAAAAAATCCTGGAGCACGCAGTGCATGAGAAAAAAAACCTCCGACCATTTTTTTTAATTAAAATGCCGATTTTGTGGTCTATTTTCATATAGTATTTATGGTTGTATTCTCATTTTCTTGGTCTCATTTGATAGAATGGAAAACATATTATAGAAGTAGAGGTGATTTTGATTGATTTTACTATAAAAAGAACCTGGAAATGGAGCTCCAAGTAGGGAAAATGTCTGATTTTTGCCAATGTTCAAAAGTAAACAAATGATGTCATTGTCCAATAAATGTCCAACTAGCCATTGTAATATGCAGTCATGAATGGGTTGATGTTATTTATACAATTATTACAGTATTGCAGTAGTCTGCATAATAGAAAGCAAGAGTAATATCAGAGGAGCCTGGAGACATGACTGATGAACAAAGAAAATGTTATTTTAGGGTCAGGAATGTCTGCATTGTTCATTCTGGACCTTATTTTGAAATTGTCATATTTTTTAATTTTCATGAAATTGGCCAAATTGCAAATTTCTGACCTCATTATTGGGTAGTTGAAATTGGTAAATGGGCAGTTTCTTGTTCTCAATCGATAGAAAAAATGGAGTTCTAAAGAAATAGCTATGCGTTTGGTCGACTGGAACAATGGAATTAGCCGAAAATAGGGCTCAAAGTGGGCGAAATCGCCGATTTGTAAATATCGCCGAGGTCGCTAACTTCGCGAGAGCATAATTCCGTCAGCTTTCCATCAAATTTCATTTTTTTTGGTGTCATTACAATCGGGAAAAGATTCTCTATCATTTCATAAGAAAAAATAATTTTTTTTTTTTTTAAATTTTGCGACACCAGGAGACACCTCAGGATTGGGGGTTGCAACAGTCAAAGGGTTAATTGTCCACTTATTGAGGAATAGAGACAACCAGTATAATAATTTATGTGACATGTCAAGATTTCTTATTAATGAAAATAAGATACCAGATATACAGTGGACCCCCGCATAACGATCACCTCCGAATGCAACCAATTATGTAAGTGTATTTATGTAAGTGCGTTTGCACGTGTATGTTTGGGGGTCTGAAATGGACTAATCTACTTCACAATATTCCTTATGGGAACAAATTCGGTCAGTACTGGCACCTGAACATACTTCTGGAGTGAAAAAATATCGTTAACCGGGGGTCCACTGTACTAAGCAAATTTCCTAAATTTGCTTGTAACAGATAAGTGAACTGTAGATATGTAGATCTTCTTTCTTTCAACACACCAGCCATATCCCACCGAGGCAGGGTGGCCCAAAAGTAAAAAAGGAAGTTTCTCCTTTCAAATTTAGTAATATATACAGGAGAAGAGGTTACTAGCCCCTTGCTCCCGGCATTTTAGTCGCCTCTTACAACACGCATGGCTTACGGAGGAAGAATTCTGTTCCACTTCCCCATGAAAATAAGAGGAAATAAACAAGAACAAGAACTACAAAGAAAATGTAAGAAAACCCAGAGGGGTATGTACATATATGCTTGTACAGTGGAACCTCAAAAATCGAACTGCTCCCAACTCAACCAATTATGTAAATGTATTTTTGTAAGTGCTTTTATAAGTGTATTTTTAAGGGTTTGAAATGGGCTAATCTAATTTACATTATTCCTGATGGGAATAAATTCATTCAGTAACGGCACTTGGACAGCCTTCTGGACTGAAGAATGTTCGATATTTGAGGTTCCACTGTACATGTATGTGTAGTGTGACCTAAGTGTAAGTAGAAGTAGCAAGACGTACCTGAAATCTTGCATGTTTATGAGACAGAAAAAAGGACACCAGCAATCCTACCATCATGTAAAACAATTACAGGCTTTTGTTTTACACTCACTTGGCAGGACGGTAGTACCTCCCTGGGCGGTTGCTGTCTACCAACCTACTACCTAGAAGATATGTAGATATAAACCCATATGTATGCCTGTTAACCCTTTTGGGGCCTAGTTCCAAGCCTTTTTGTGTATCCATATGCTCTTGCACTACCGTCCAAAGGATGGATATGGGGTGCACAATAAACTAGCCACTTCAGTGGTAAAATCTAATCTTTACTAAATGGCTGGTACTAGTATAATATTTACAATGTTTTCATGTGTTTTATGATTGTTCATGGTTCAATAGGTTTAGGAAGCAGTATTGCATTATATTCCCCTACAAAATATTGGGCACCAAACATCTGCGAGGTTCTTGATCCCTAACCCTCGTGAATGTTGAGGGAAATCTGTATGTCATTATCATACTTCTCTTGACCCTCCTGTCCCCCAGTGTCGTCAGGCCAATTTCCCTTAACCTTTCTTCATAGGACAATCCCCTTAGCTCTAGGACTAGTCTTGTTGCAAACCTTTGCACTTTTCTCTAATTTCTTGACGTGCTTGACCAGGTGTGGATTAGAAACTGGTGCTGCATACTTCAGTATGGGCCTGACGTATATGGTGTCTTAGAGTCTTGAATGATTCCTGACTGAGGTATCGGAATGCTATCCTTAGGTTTGCCAGACGCCCATATGCTGCAGGAGTTATCCGATTGATGTGTGCCTCAAGAGATGTGCTTGGTATTATACTCACCCAAAGATCTTTTTCCTTGAGTGAGGTTTGCAGTCTTTGGCCACCTAGACTATACTCTGTCTGTGGTTTTCTTTGCCCTTCACCAATCTTCATGACTTTGCATTTGGCAGGGTTAAATTCAAGGAGCCAGTTGCTGGACCAGGCTTGAAGCCTGTCCAGGTCTCTTCGTAGTCCTGCCTGATCCTCGACCGATTTGATTCTCCTCATTAACTTCACATCTGCAAACAAGGACACTTCTGAGAGTATCCCTTCAATTATGTCATTCACATATACCAAAAACAGCACAGGTCCTAGGACTGACCCCTGTGGAACCCCGTTCGTCGCAGGCGTCTACTCTGACACCTTGTCACGTACCAAGACTTGTTGTTGCCTCCCTGTCAGATATTCTCTGATCCATTGCAGTGTCTTTCCTCTTATGAGGAACTGTGTTGAAGGCCTTCTTGCTGTCCAAGAAAATGCAATTTATCCACCCCTCTCTCTTGTCTTACTTCTGTCACCTTGTCATAAAACTCCAGTAGGTTTGTGTCACAGGATTTTCCTTCCCTGAAACTGTGCTGGTTGTCATGTATAAGCCTGTGTCTTTCAAGGTGCTCCACCACTCTCCTCCTGATGATCTTCTCCATGACTTTGCATACATGTTAGTGACAAAGGTCTGTAGTTTAATGCCTAGTGTGTCTCCTATTTTAAAAATTGGGACTACATTTGCCACCTTCCATACCTCGGGTAGTTGCCCAGTTTCAATGGATGTGTTGAAGATCTTTGTTAGTGGCACACACAGCATCCCTCTCTAAGGACCCACAGAGAGACGTTGTCTGGTCCCACCGCCTTTGAGGTATCAAGTCCACATAGCAGCTTCTTCACCTCCTCCTTGGTTGTGTGTACCTCATTCAGCACTTGTTGGTGTACCTCCCTGCTCTGAATTTCTGGATTCCTTCCTGTCTCCACTAAATATTTCTTTAAATCTCATGTTGGGGCTCCTCACATACCTCTTGGTCATTTCATGTCAACTCCCCACCTTCCTTCCTCAGCCTGATTACTGTTGTTTTCCTCCTGATGTGGCTATGCAACAGCTTTGGGTCAGACTTGACTTTAGATGCTATGTCATTTTTGTATTGTCGCTAAGCCTCTCTTCTTATCTGTGCATATTCATTTCTGGCTCTTCGGCTGATCTCTATTTTCCTGGGTCCTTTGTCTTCTGTTCTTTTTCCATTCTCTAGTGCATCTAGTTTTTGCCTCTACACCTTTGGGTGAACCAAGGACTCATTCTGGTCTTCCCATTATTTCTGTTTCCCTTGGGAACAAACCCCTCTTCTGCCTCCTTGTATTTTGTTGTCACACAGTCCATCAATCCTTTTACTGGTTTTCCTGCCAGTTCTCTCTCCCACCGAATGTCTTGCAGGAAGTTCCTCATACCTGTGTAGTCCCCTCTTTTGTAGTTTGGTTTTCCTGTCCTATTCCTGCTACTCTCTCCACTTGTAGCTCAACTGTGTAACCAAAGCACAGAACCACATGATCACTAGCTCCAAGGGGCCTTTCGTATGTGATATCCTCAATGTCCGAACTACTCAAGATGAATACTAGGTCCAGTCTTGTTGGATCATCCTCACCTCTCTCTCTGGTAGTGTCTCTAACATGTTGATGCATGAGGTTTTCCAGTACCACATCCATCATCTTGGCTCTCCATGTTTGAGACCCCCATGGGGTTCCAGGTTTTCCCAGTCAATCTTGTGATTGAAATCACCCATAACTAGTAACTTTGCTTCCCCCATGTGAGCTCTTCTGGCCACCTTGGCTAGTGCGTCAACCATTGTTCTGTTGCTCTCGTCATATTCTTCTCTTGGCCTCCTGCAGTTCTGTGGCGGGTTGTACATTATTCCAGTTACTACCTCATGGCCTTCAGACTGGATTGTTCCTACTAAGTAGTTCCTTTCGCATGTTCCATCCATTCCTTCCATTTCCTCAAATACCCACTGGTTTTTAATGCGCAGTGCAACTCCTCCTCCCCCTTTGCTCTCTCTATCTTTCTTGAAGATTTGATATCAAGGTGGAAAGATTGCATCACTCGCTACCGGAACAGTTCAAGGATCCCCAGACAGCTTATAAATTTAGGACTTTGCTAAAAAATCATCTTATCTCACAATATTAACCAAATCAACCATACATCTGCTAACTAGTTTTATCATGTGACCTCTAGACTCTTAATTCTGCCAATCCGTAAAATCATTTTCTTTCTCAATATTAACCAAATCTGCCAAAACATCTGCTAATTAGTCTTATCATGTGACCTCGTGGCTTTTAATTCTGCCATTCCATAAAATATTACCACCTGCACCATTACAGTGGACCCCCGGTATTCGATATTAATCCGTTCCTGAGAGCTCATTGAATACCAAAAATATCGAAAACCGAATCAATTTTCCTCATAAGAAATAATGGAAATCAAATTAATCCGTGCAAGACACCCAAAATTATGAAAAAAAAAAAAATTACTACGTGAAATATTAAGTTTAATGCAACAGAATAATTACAATAACAATAAAATAACTGACACTTACCTTTAATGAAGATCTGGTGATGATTGATGGGATGGAAGGAGGGGAGAGGTGTTAGTGTTTAGAAGGAGAATCCCCTTCCATTAGGACTTGAGGTAGCAATTCCTTTTCCGGGGTTACTTCCCTTCTTCTTTTAATGCCAGTAGGACCAGCCTCACCATGCCTTACCACACTGTGTATGCCACTACGATTCTTAAATCTTTCAAACCAACCTTTCCTGGCCTTAAATTCATTCACATCAGCACTAGTTGCAGGCAATTTCTTTACCAAATCGTCATGCAACTGCCTAGCCTTTTCACAAATGATCGCTTGAGAAATGCTATCTCCTGCTATCTGTTTTTCATTTATCCACACCAATAACAGTCTCTCAACATTTTCTAACACTTGCAGTCGCTGTTTCGTAATCACAGTTGCACCTTTTGCAAGAACAGCTTCCTTGATTGCCGTTTTCGTGGTCACTATAGTAGAGATGGTTGATTGGGGTTCATTATACAACCTGACCAGCTCCGACACACGCACTCCACTTTCGTACTTTGCAATTAGCTCTTTCTTCATTTCAATAGTCATTAGCGCCTTTTTTTCTCGAAGGGTTGGCACTAGAAGCTTTCTTGGGTCCCATGGTGACTTGTTTTGCAGAAAGAAGCACCAAAAACAGTGATAATATGGATAATATGGAATGTACCGAATGTATCCTTAGATGCATGCACACTGGCTGGCTTGTAAACACTGGCACACAAGGGGCAGTTCAGGCCACATGTGGACACGTCTCGTACGAATCGTATCGAATACAGTGGACCCCCGGTTAACGATTTTAATCCGTGCAAGAGGGGTAATTGTTATGCGAAATAATCGCTATGTGAATGAATTTTCCCCATAAGAAATAATGGAAATCAAATTAATCCGTGCAAGACACCCAAAAGTATGAAAAAAAAAATTTTACCACATGAAATATACATTTTCCCACACACAAAGAGAAGGATACATGCACAATAGTAGAGTAGTACATGCACAGTATATATTGTGCATGTACTAGTCTACTAAATGAAGAATAAATGACACTTACCTTTATTGAAGATGCAGCAATGACTGATGAGACACTGTGTCCTGGGAGTGCCTTTTCCTCCTGAGTACTGTAGGTCCTGTTTGGCATTTTCTTCCAGAACAGGCCTTATCACACTGTGTATGCCACTACGATTCTTAAATCTCTCAAACCAACCTTTGCTGGCTTTAAATTCACCAATATGAGCACTAGTTCCAGGCATTTTTCCCTGTTCACCTGGGTGTTAGTCGACTTGTGTGGGTTGCATCCTGGGAGACAAGATTAAGGACCCCAATGGAAATAAGTTAGACAGTCTTCGATGACACTGACTTTTTTGGGTTATCCTGGGTGGCAAATCCTCTGGGGTTAATTGTTTCTTGGTATTCTCAATAAGCCACACCAACAACGGTGCTACAGCAGCAGCAGCAGCAGCAGCTGTACCACCAATAGTAGCGATGGTTGATTGGGGTTTATTATACAACCTGGCCAGCTCGGAGACATGCACTCCACTTTCATACTTATCAATGATCTTTTTCTTCATCTCTATTGTAATTCTCACCCTTATTGCTGTAGGGTTGGCACTAGAAGCTTTCTTGGGGCCCATGGTCACTTATTTTCCAGAAAAAGCACCGAAAACACTGTAATAATACGAAATATTCCGATTGTATGCTTGGATGTTACCGCGGAGGCTGGCTGGTAAACAATGCCACCGGCGGAACATGTGAGCGTGGCTCAGGCCGCACATTGGACGCGTCTCGGACGAAAATCGGTAAGCGGGTTTTTAAGCGGTATGTGAGGCAAAATTTTTGCAATTAAAGTAAGCGGTATGCGAAATAATCGCTATGTGATGCCATCGTTATGCGGGGGTCCACTGTACTGGGTTTTTAATCGGATACCAAGGCAAAATTTTTGCGATATAATGCATCGAATACCGGATTTATCGAATACCGATGCCATCGAATACCGGGGGTCCACTGTACTTGTAAGTTAGATTTTACACTAAGTTTAAATAAGATTGCATCAAATTCAAAAAGATTGTAAAACAGCTAACCACTATTCATTGTTTAGTTTTAAGTATAATTACAATGTACTATTATCTTATCTAGTTTTAATTAGTTACTAAGTATTAGGATTAGTTTGCCCGAAATGCCTCGGCATGATAGTGGCTATCTTTGTACAGTGGACCTCCGAGTTTCGACGGCATCGAGTTTTGTGAAATCCGACTTTCGGCAAGTGTTTTTGGCAAAATTTAGCCTCGCAGTTCATGATTGGAATCGTGATTCGGCGACCATCCGGTACCCATCCGCCCATCACCGCGCACACAAAGCCAGTCTCCCGCACCATTCACACTCAGTGTGCCATTGTTTACCAGCACATGACCATCACCCCGCGGGTTCATACAATACATTTCATAATAATCCATTGTTTTTTGTGATTGCAATTGTTAAATAAGTCAACATGGGCCCAAGGAAAGCTAGTGCAAGCCCTTTGGAAAAGAAAGTGAGGAACACAATCTAATTCAAGCAGGAAATCATTGAAAAATATGAGAGCGGAGTGCGTGTTACAGAAGTTGCGAGGATGTATGGCAAACCCCATTCAACCATCACGTCGATTGTGGCGAAGGGAAAGGATATCAAGTGTGCTGTTGTTGCAAAAGGGGTAGATATGCTGACAAAAAAGAGATCGCAAATCCTTGAAGAAGTGGAAAGGTTATTTTTGGTGTGAATTACTAAAAACAGTTAGCAGGCGATAGTGTTATGCAGTCGATAATAATTGAAAAGGCAAGGCAGTTGCATTACGATCTCGTAAAGAAAATGCCTGCAACAAGTGGTGATGCTTGTGATTTTAAGGCCAGCAAAGGTTGGTTTGAGAGATTTAAAAAGCGTAGTGGCATTCACATTGTGATATGGCATGGTGAGGTTGCCAGTTCTGACAAAAAAGCAGCTGAGAAGTTTGTACAGGAGTTTAAGGAGTGTGTAGACACTGGAGAATTCAAACCCCAACAAGTGTTGAATTGTGACGAAACAGGCCTCTTTTGGAAGAAAATGCCAAAGAGGACCTACATCACGCAGGAGGAAACGGCACTCCCAGGACACAAGCCTATGAAGGATAGGCTTACTCTCATGTTTTGTAGTAATGCTAGTGGGGATTGCAAAGTGAAGCCTTTACTGGTGTATCACTCTGAAAATCCCAGTGTTCAAGAAAAACAGTGTCGCCAACAGTAATTTGTGTGTGATGTGGAAGGCTAACAATAAGGCATGGGTCACTGGTTTAATGAAGTGTTTGGCCCCAGTGTGAAGAAATACCTCCTGGAAAATAAACTGTCATTCAAGTGCCTCCTGGTAATAGATAATGCTCCTGTTCATCCTCCAGACTTGGAAGAGCAAATAGTGGAGGAGTTTAGTTTCATCATGGTGAAGTTCTTGCCCCCTAATACAACTCCTCTCCTCCAGCCCATGGACCAGGTGGTCATTTCAAACTTCAAAAAACTGTACACCAAAGCAGTGTTTCTAAAGTGCTTTGAAGTGACTTCAGACACTGAATTGACCCTAAGAGAGTTCTGGAAAGATCACTTTAATATCCTCCATTGCATAAACCTTATAGGTAAGGCTTGGGAGGGAGTGACTTCCAGGACTTTGAACTCTGCTTGGAGAAAATTGTGGCCAGAATGTGTACAAGAGAGATTTTGAAGGGTTTGGGGCTGACCCTAAGGAGCCTATGCCAGTTGTGGAATCTATTGTGGCATTGGGGATGTCCCTGGGGTTGGAGGTGAGTGGTGAGGATGTGGAAGAGTTGGTGGAGGACCACAGGGAAGAGCTAACCACTGCAGAGCTGCAAGAGCTTCATCTGCAACAGCAAGAGATCACAGCTCAGGATATTGCTGCAGAGGAGGAGGAAGAGAAATGGAGGAAGGTGCCCTCTTCAAAGATTAAGGACATTTGTGCAAAGTGGACTGAAGTGCAAACATTTATGGATGAACTTCACCCTGACAAAGACGTTGCAGGCCGTATTGGCAACATGTACAATAATGAGTGTTGTGTCCCACTTCAGACAAATCTTAACCCTTTGACTGTTTCCGACGTATAAATACGTCTTACGAGCCAATGTTTCTGACGTATTTATACGCACAAATTCTAGCGGCTTCAAATCAAGCGCCAAAGGCCTGGTAGGCCTACACGAGAGAGAATGGGTCTCAGTGGTCGGTGTGCACCCTGTGAAAAAAATCTGGGACCCAGCGGTGCATTGTGGGAACGCCATGTTGTTAGTCCATTTTCACCATGCCTCTCGGTAAGAAGTTCCTCACTCCTCGGCGGATTGGAGGTCTTTTGTTCCCAAGTGATAGCTCTAACAGCGATGAAAATGTCAGTGACAGTGAATTCCAGGGTTTTGAAGTGAGTGTTACCGGAAAAAGTGCCCAGGATAACGTAATTAGTGATGAAAACCCAGATGACCCACAACCTTCCACCTCTGGTGCTGTGCCGGCTTGTTCACGTTCACATTCGCCTGTACCAGGACGAAAGAGGAAACTATTTGGTCGTGTACAACACCCAGATGATAGCAGTGATAGTGATAGTGATTTCAAGGTCATTGAAAGCAGTTCTAGTGACAGTGAGAGTGAATATTCCCCAGTGAAGCGGCAGTATGTACGACGTAGTAGCATGCGGTCTGGTAGTGTTTCATATGTTGTTCCAAGGGGAAGGAGAAACTCTGGGAGCACATCCCGTGGCCCTACACCACGACCTGACAGTGAAGATGATGATATTGTAACGATGGGTATGAATGGTGACAGTGAGGGAGGAGGCAGTGGTGGTGATAGTGAGGGTGGCACAGCCCATGTGGCACCATCAGTGGGCCACACTACTACCCACGCTGCTGACGCAGCACAACACCCAGCCTCACCCTACCCCACACTCCCACAACCTGCACAACCACAACCACGGTACAATATCCAGACCCCACCAGCAGACCGTATCTGGGATTGGCAGGACGGTGACGAGTTTGTTCCCAGTCCCCATGACTTTGATGAAACACAAAGTGGAATAAAGCCATCATGTCCATTTGGGAACAATGCCAGTAAACTGGACTGCTTTGAGTTATTCTTCGATGAACCCCTGATGGACATCATTGTCAGGGAAACAAACACATACTGTGATTACACCATGGCAAATACAATTCTCTCACCAAGTGGAAGTGGAAGGAGACAACTGTGGCAGAGATGTACCTGTTTTTTGCCACAATAATGCTTATGCCACATGTGTATAAGCACACTGTCACCACATACTGGGCAACAGAACGCCTGATTTCAACTCCAGGTTTTAGTGACATTATAGGTGTCAATCGTTTCCTGATACTGTTACGTATGTTACACTTTTCAGACAAAACCAGGCCTGACAGAAGCGACAGGTTATATAAGATCAGAAATGTGTTTATGTACCTGAAACAAAAGTGCTGCATGTATTTTTATCCCTTCAGGAAGCTTGTTATTGATGAGTCCTTGATTTTATTCAAAGGAAGACTCTCATTCAAGCAATATATACCAAGCAAGAGGAAACGCTTTGGTATAAAGCTATTTGTACTGTGTCATTGCAGAAGTGGTCTAGTTTTGGATATCATTGTGTACACTGGCAGTAATACTTTGAGAGATACCATGAAGTTATTGGGTATCTCTGGTGATGTGGTTCGAACAATGATGGAACCACATCTTGGTAAGGGGCATATGTTATTTACTGATAACGGGTACACAAGCCCCTTACTCAGTAATTTCTTGCGAGTGAACTTGACAGACGTGTGTGGCACAGTGCGTGGTAATCGTAAACATATGCCAAGGTTCAACGCTGGCACTCGCAGAGGTGAGGTGCAAGCCTTTGCTGCCAATGACATCATGGCATTTCGGTGGCATGACAAACGTGATGTCACATTGTTGACATCAGTTCACAGAAACGAAATGGTACCCAGTGGCAGGGACAACAGAAAGACCAATGAACCCATTCTAAAGCCTGCAGCTGTCATGGACTACAACCTCAATATGCGCTTAGTGGACAAATGTGACATGCAGATTGGGTTTGCAGACTGTGTACGCAAAAGTTATAAGTGGTATATAAAACATTTTTTCCATCTTGTTGATATCTCTATGCTAAATGCTTATAACATATACAAGTTGAAGACCAACAAAACACCAAAATATGGTGAATCTTGCCTGTCAGTAATCAGACAAATAATTGCAAAGTACCAAGGAGCAACTCCTGCAATAGACCAGCGTCCACACACGTCATCTCGTTTCAGGCCTGGTGATCACTACCCCATACAACTGCCTCCTACTACTGCCAAGAAAAATGCTCAGAAGAGGTGTTAAGTATGTATGCATACCACAAAACGCCCACAAACACGCAGAGACACTCGTTTTATGTGTGAGGAGTGTGAAGTGCCCCTCTGCATATACCCATGTTTCAAAGAGTTCCACAAGCTGCAGCAGTTCTAGGAACGTGTTTAGTGACTGTACATATGTATATATATTATGGAACAATAGTAATAAACATTGTTTTGTATTGTTTGTGTAAACAAAGTGTATACACAAACTAATAGTGATAAAGTTTGTTCTGTTATTGTGTTGTAAATAATGAGTGTATATTTGAACAATGCACCTTACGTTGGTCTCACAGGCCACATAAGTTACCTGGAACAGAAAAATATTGAAAAATGCAAGAAACCTTTGAATTAGAGTAAATAAAAGAATACCGGGTGGGCGGCGGTCGCCGCTGTTGCCGTACGCACGTCACTTTCTGCAAACTTTGCGGCTCTATATCTCGGTAAGTACTGATGGCAAAAAATTTTTTTTAGGCTTAAAACACTACTAAAAATATTCCTAACATTTTCATAAGAAAAAATAATTTTTTTTTTCGAATATTTGGCGACATAGAATGACAGTTTCAGAGAGGGGCCTGAAACAGTCAAAGGGTTAAAGAAACACCAGAAACAGAGCTCTCTGGATGGATATTTTGTGCGACAGGGGTCCAGTGACTGTAAAGTTGTTCCCAGTGTCTTTAAAAAACAAAGAAGGGAAGTAACCCCAGATAAGGAGTTCATACCTGAAGTCCTAATGGAAGGCGATTCTCTTTCCAAACAATAGTGTACACCTTCCTCCTATCCCCTCCCGTCTTCCATCCACCCAGAAGTCTTCAGTAAAGGTAAGTGTAATGTTATTATTATTTTTTATATGCATGTACTTGATTTCTCATTGTTTTCAGTATGTAAATCTTTATTTAATTTGAAAAAACAAAATTATTTTAATATTTTTGGGTGTCGGGAACGGATTAATTTTATTTCCATTATTTCTTATGGGGAAAATGGTTTTGCCATTCAGCAATTTCGACATTCGGCAGACACTCTGGAATGGATTAATCACGAAACTCGGGGTCCACTGTACTTGGCAAATCAAAACTGCAATTACACATTGTAACCTCTACAAAGAAATAAACTTATTTATTTATTTATCCATTATCATCCTGGCGAGTTTCATTTCTGTGAGTGCTATTATGTCTGGTGATGTCTCCTTGATTCTTTCATGCCACTCCTCACACTTGTTATTCCAACTGCATTTGTATACCAAACCTTCAACTTCTTTTTTAAAACTGTGGCCTGGGGGGCACACTGGGGTTGGGTAAATGGTGGACCTGATGAGTAACTATGGGTGGTTGCTGTGAGGATGAAGTCTGTAATAAGGTGAGTGGGGCAGTGGATATGGCATGTAAGTTTTGGGTTATAATGTTTGGTTGCATTGGGGTTGTCCTGGTTGGGGGGCTTCTGTAGGTGGTTGTGAGGGAGGTTGTATTTGATCTTCCTCCTGAGTCTGTGAGTGAGTGCAAGTGTGGGTGAGTGCATGCGTGAGTGCATACGTGTGTGAGTTATGTGTGCACATGTGCGTGTGTGTGCGCACGCATGCATGTGCGTGTACACATACAGTAAACCCTCTATAATGGACTAATAGGGAGAGGGAGGTGTCTGTTGTACCAAAATAATGTTAAAAATGACCATAAATACTCTACTGTGCACCTAACAGACAGATGTACAGCAAAATCATTAAAATTAAAATTTACCCAATGGATTTTACCAATAATTTTAAAAATCCATTATACTGGGGGTCCGTTATATCGAGGGTTCTTAGATATAATGGATTTGAGAGTCTTCAGTGACATGTACTATTATATAAATCATAATAGTGCACAAATATGACTCGATTAAGATCTATAAAAAGTATCATATAAGCATCAGTACTATGCAAAACTCACTTAAGTAAAACATGCAGGAAAAACAGTGAAAATCTTACTCAGTTTTGGGTGTTGCAGCAGGTGAGGTAACTACTGGTGACTTGTACATCTTTGTCAGCATTGTGTTCAAACCTTTTGTCTAAAAAATAAACATAATAATGTTTGTACACTAATAAGATACTGTATCTTGAAATGCTATCAAACCTATTAAGCTATGATATTCACAAAATTATTGAAGAAACAGATGGTTGGTTTGTATTTCCCTAGATTTCAAAAATATTTTTCAAAAGAAATTTCTTCGAATATCTAAAAGTGAGAATTTTCACATAAATAAAATTAGTACAGACATAAGACGAAAAATGTCCACCTGCAAAGGTGTTACCTAAGAGTCAAACAAGGAACAGTTATGGTACTAATAATTTTTTTTTTTAACACTACCCATCACCCACCAAGGTAGGGTGACCTGAAAAATAGTCTCACCATCATTCACTCCATGACTGTCTTGCCGGAGGCATGTCGATACTACAGTTCAGATGCCCCTCCAAACTGCAAATATCCCCATCACTTCTTCAGAGTGCATATATTGTACTTTCCACCTCTGGGACTCTAGTCCTCCTAATTATCCTATTTTTTTTTTTCTCTAAATATCCAAACCACCTCTACAACCCCTCCTCAGCCCTCTGAATAATACTTTTGGTAATTATACTTTTCCTAATCTCCAAACTCCAAATTCTCTGTATAGTATTCAAACATGACACCAAACATGCCCTCAAACATGACACCTCCACTGCCTCCAGCCTCCTCTCTGCAACATTTAATACTCATGCTTCACACTCACAAGTGATGGTATCTGTATACTGTAGTACACAGATACCCTAGTATGGTGGATGGTGCCTTAATGCACCATCCACCATTTCTCCTTCATCAATTCTATAGTTCAGTTCATCTCTCTTAGAACCATCTACCAACAAGTGAACTCCCAAGCATTTAACACTTACTTCCTCCATACTTCTTCCTTACAATCTGATACACAGACTCTCACTGCCTACATTTTTTTGATACTCTCATCACCTTACTTTTTCCCATGATCACTTTTAATTTCCTTCTTTTACACTTTTTTTTTCAACAAGTTGGCAGTCTCCCACCGAGGCAGGGTGACCCAAAAAGAAAGAAAATACCTAATAAGAAAATACTTTCATCATCATTCAACACTTCCACCTCACTCATACGTAGTCACTGTGTTTGCAGAGGTGCCCAGATACAACAGTTTAGAAGCATATATAAAGATATATAACATATCTCTCCAAACTGCCAATATCCCAAACCCCTCCTTTAAAGTGCAGGCATTGTACTTCCCATTTCCAGGACTCAAGTCCGGCTATACAAAAATAAACGGTTTCCCTGAATCCCTTCAATAAATATTACCCTGCTTACACTCCAACAGCTCGTCAGGTCCCAAAAACCATTCGTCTCCATTCACTCCTATCTAACACGCTCACACACGCTTGCTGGAAGTCCAAGCCCTTCGTCCACAAAACCTCTTATACCCCCTCCCTCCAACCTTTTCGAGGACGACCCCTACCCCGCCTTCCTTCCCCTACAGATTTATACAGTCTCCATGTCATTCTACTTTGATCCATTTTCTCTAAATGACCAAACCACCTCAACCCCTCTTCAGCCCTCTGACTAATATCTTTATTAACTCCATACCTTCTCTTAATTTTCACACTCCAAATTTTCTGCATAACATTCACACCACACATTGCCCTTAGACAGGACATCTCTACTGCCTCCAACTGCCTCCTCGCTGCAGCATTTACAACCCAAGCTTCACACCCATATAAGAGAGTTGGTGCCACTATACTTTCATACATTCCCTTCTTTGCCTTCATAGATACCATTTTTTGTCTCCACATGTACCTCAATGCACCACTCACTTTTTTTCCTTCATCAATTCTATGGTTAACCTCATCCTTCATAAACCCATTCACTGACACATCAACTCCCAACTAGTATCTGAAAACATTCACTTCTTCCATACTCCCTCTCTCCAATGTGATATCCAATTTTTCTTTATCTAAATCATTTGAAACCTTCATCACCTTACTCTTATCTATGTTCACTTTCAACTTTCTACCTTTACACACACTCCCAAAGTCGTCAACTAACCTTTGCAACTTTTCTTTAGAATCTCCCTAAGCACAGTATCATCAGCAAAAAGTAACTGTGTCAACTCCCATTTTGTATCTGATTCCCCATAATTTAATCCCACCCCTCTCCCCAACACCCTAGAATTTACTTTTTACAACCCCATCTTTTTTTTTATTATCACACTGGCTGATTCCCACCAAGGCAGGGTGGCCCGAAAAAGAAAAACTTTCACCATCATTCACTACATCACTGTTTTGCCAGAAGGGTGCCTTACACTACAGTTTTTGAACTGCAACATTAACACCCCTCCTTCAGAGTGCAGGCACTGTACTTCCCATCTCCAGGACTCAAGTCCGGCCTGCCGGTTTCCCTGAACCCCTTCATAAATGTTACTTTGCTCACACTCCAACAGCACGTCAAGTATTAAAAACCATTTGTCTCCATTCACTCCTATCAAACACACTCACGCATGCCTGCTGGAAGTCCAAGCCCCTCGCACACAAAACCTCCTTTACCCCGTCCCTCCAACCTTTCCTAGGCCGACCCCTACCCCGCCTTCCTTCCACTACAGACTGATACACTCTTGAAGTCACTCTGTTTCGCTCCATTCTCTCTACATGTCCAAACCACCTCAACAACCCTTCCTCACCCCTCTGGACAACAGTTTTGGTAATCCCGCACCTCCTCCTAACTTCCAAACTATCAATTCTCTGCATTATATTCACACCACACATTGCCCTTAGACATAACATCTCCACTGCCTCCAGCCTTCTCCTCGCTGCAACATTCATCACCCATGCTTCACACCCATATAAGAGCATTGGTAAAACTATACTCTCATACATTCCCCTCTTTGCCTCCAAAGACAAAGTTCTTTGTCTCCACAGACTCCTAAGTGCACCGCTCACCCTTTTCCCCTCATCAATTCTATGATTCACCTCATCTTTCATAGACCCATCCGCTGACACGTCCACTCCCAAATATCTGAATACATTCACCTCCTCCATACTCTCTCCCTCCAATCTGATATCCAATCTTTCATCACCTAATCTTTTTGTTATCCTCATAACCTTACTCTTTCCTGTATTCACTTTTAATTTTCTTCTTTTGCACACCCTACCAAATTCATCCACCAATCTCTGCAACTTCTCTTCAGAATCTCCCAAGAGCAGTGTCATCAGCAAAGAGCAACTGTGACAACTCCCACTTTATGTGTGATTCTTTATCTTTTAACTCCACGCCTCTTGCCAAGACCCTAGCATTTACTTCTCTTACAACCCCATCTATAAATATATTAAACAACCACGGTGACATCACACATCCTTGTCTAAGGCCTACTTTTACTGGGAAATAATTTCCCTCTTTCCTACATACTCTAACTTGAGCCTCACTATCCTTGTAAAAACTCTTCACTGCTTTCAGTAACCTTCCTCCTACACCATACACCTGCAACATCTGCCACATTGCCCCCCTATCCACCCTGTCATATGCCTTTTTCAAATCCATAAATGCCACAAAGACCTCTTTAGCCTTATCTAAATACTGTTCACTTACATGTTTCACTGTAAACACCTGGTCCACACACCCCCTACCTTTCCTAAAGCCTCCTTGTTCATCTGCTATCCTATTCTCCGTCTTACTCTTAATTCTTTCAATAATAACTCTACCATACACTTTACCAGGTATACTCAACAGACTTATCCCCCTATAATTTTTGCACTCTCTTTTGTCCCCTTTTCCTTTATACAAAGGAACTATGCATGCTCTCTGCCAATCCCTAGGTACCTTACCCTCTTCCATGCATTTATTAAATAATTGCACCAACCACTCCAAAACTATAACCCCACCTGCTTTTAACATTTCTATCTTTATCTCATCAATCCCGGCTGCCTTACCCCCTTTCATTTTACCTACAACCTCACGAACTTCCCCCCACACTCACAACTGGCTCTTCCTCACTCCTACAAGATGCTATTCCTCCTTGCCCTATACACGAAATCACAGCTTCCCTATCTTCATCGACATTTAACAATTCCTCAAAATATTCCCTCCATCTTCCCAATACCTCTAACTCTCCTCTCCTATTTTTAACTGACAAATCCATTTGTTCTCAAGGCTTCCTTAACTTGTTAATCTCACTCCAAAACTTTTTCTTATTTTCAACAAAATTTGTTGATAACATCTCACCCACTCTCTCACTTGCTCTAGTTTTACATTGATTCACCACTCTCTTAGCCTCTCTCTTTTTCTCCATATACTCTTCCCTCCTTGCATCACTTCTACTTTGTAAAAACTTCTCATATGCTAACTTTTTCTCCCTTACTACTCTCTTTACATCATCATTCGACCAATCACTCCTCTTCCCTCCCGCACCCACTTTCCTGTAACCACAAACTTCTGCTGAACATTCTAAACAACCAAAGTGACATTACACATCCCTGTCTAAAACTTACTTTAACCAGGAAGTAATCTCCCTCTCTTCTACATACCTTCACCCGAGTCTCACTATCCTAATAAAAACTCTTTACAGCATTTAGTAACTTACTACCTATTCCGTATACTTGCAACATCTACCACATTGCTCCCCTATCCACTATCATATGCCTTTTCTAAATCAATAAATGCAATGAAAACTTCCCTACCTGTATCTAAATACTGTTCACATATATGCTTCAATGTAAACACTTGATCTACACATCCTTTACCCACTCTAAAGCCTCCTTGCTCATCCGAAATCCTACTCTCTGTCTTACCTTTAATTCTTTTAATAATAACCCAACAGTATACTTTTCCTGGTATACTCGGTAAACTTATTCCACTATAATTTTTACAATCTCTTTTGTCCCCCTTCCCTTTACATAAAGGAACTATACAAGCTCTCTGCCAATCCCTAGGTACCATTCCCTCTTTCAAACATTTATTAAACAAATATACCAACCACTCCAGCACTACATAACCCCCCGCTTTTAACATTTCTGTCATGATCCCGTCAGTTCCAGCTGCTTTACCCCCTTTCATTCTACGTAATGCCTCACGCACTTCCCCCACCCTCGCATTCTTCTCTTCTTCACTCCTAAAAGATGTTATACCTCCCTGGCCAGTACATGAAATGACCGCCTCCCTTTCTTCATCGACATTTAAAAGTTCCTCAAAATATTCCCGCCATCTACCCAATACCTCCAGCTCATCC
>NC_091293.1:19371076-19508576 GCF_038502225.1 Cherax quadricarinatus | reverse complement strand
GTATGATAATAAGATGTTATCTTCATTGTAGAATAATAAGAAAATATTATAACCTTTATATTATAATAATAAGGTAAAAGGACCCCAATGGAAATAAGTCACTCTGTCTGACTTTTTTGGGTTATCCTAGGTTCTCTACACATATGCTGCTATGTATGATAATTCTATGTAACTGTATTTGTGTATACCTGAATAAACTTACTTACTTACTTACCCATTTATTTCTCCCCACTGAAACTCTCCCACCCCCTTCAGCTTTGTTTCACTTAAAGGTAGGACATCCAGCTTCTTCTCCTTCATAACATCCACAATCATCTCTTTCTTATCATTCACACAACATCCATGCACATTCAAACATCCCACTTTTACATAACTTTCTAAATTTCTCCAACAACAATTGCAATTTATCTTCAGAATCTCCTATAAGAACTGTGCCACAGGGAAGAAAGCAACTGTGACAATTCTCAGTTTGTATTAGTCATTATCTTTTAAATCCTACAGCTGTCCCAACATCCTTCTTTTACAACCTTATCTATAAAAATGTTAAAAAATAAACAGTGACCTCATACATCCCTATCAAAGGCCTAACTTTACTGGAAATGTGCGCAAGAATGGTATATAATACCGACAAGATGAAATTAAGACACTTGTGCAACATCTGAGTATCTTTATTGTAGACGTTTTGCCATCCAGTGGCTTTATCAATACAAATTCTAGGACATAGCTTGAAGACAGTAGGACTATATACAGAAGATGAGGTAATCAGTCCCTCAACCTTGGAGTAGGTGTGAAGAGCACCGTAGTCGTGGAGAATCTCCTGGAATTTGTATTGATAAAGCCACTGGATGGCGAAACGTCTACAATAAAGATACCCAGATGTTGCACAAGTGTCTTAATTTTACTGGAAATAATCTCTCTCCTACATACCCTAATCTGACCCCTGATATCACATAAAAGCTGTTTACTGGTTTAAGTAACCTACACTACATTCTGATAAATTAGACACATGTGCAACTCTTGGGTATCTTTATTGAGGAAACGTTTCGCCACACAGTGGCTTCATCAGTCCATACAAAGGAGAATCTTGAAGAACAGGAGGAGAATGAGGTAATCAGTCCCTCAACCTTGAGTCGATGTGGTCAGTCCATCAATCTTGAATAGAATACGGCATACGTGCGGAGAAGGAGCTTATAAACCGTTGGTAGGAGAGGTGCAGCAGTCATAGGCGGTGTCACATTTGTTCAATGTCGAAGTAGGTCATGCCCAAGAATTAGGCAAGCGAAGAATTCCCAAGTATTAAGATCCCAAGAAGTTGCAGTGTCTGACAGGTTTGTAGATGAATGGTTCAGAGAACCGACATGTTGATAAATTAGACACATGTGCAACTTCTTGGGATCTTAATACTTGGGAATTCTTCGCTTGCCTAATTCTTGGGCACGACCTACTTTCACATTGAACAAATGTGACACCGCCTATGACTGCTGCACCTCTCCTACCAATGGTTTATAAGCTCCTTCTCCGCACGTATGCCATATTCTATTCAAGATTGATGGGCTGACCACATCGACTCAAGGTTGAGGGACTGATTACCTCATTCTCCTCCTGTTCAAGATTCTCCTTTGTATGGACTGATGAAGCCACTGTGTGGCGAAACGTTTCCTCAATAAAGATACCCAAGAGTTGCACATGTGTCTAATTTATCAACATGTCGGTTCTCTGAACCATTCATCTACAAACACTACATTCTATAACATATACAGTGGTCCCTCGTTTTTCGTAATTAATCCATTCCTGGAGGTGCTACTATTATCGAAATCTACGATTTTCAAATCAATTTTCCCCATAAGAAATAATGTAAATACAATTAATCCGTTCCTGACACCCAGAAGAATCAACAACAATTTTTTTTACCTTAAAGATAGTGTACGAATAGTATATAATACCGACAAGATGAGAGTAAGACACACGTGCAACATCTGGGTATCTTTATTGTAGACGTTTCGCCATCCAGTGGCTTTATCAATACAAATTCCAGGACATAACTTGAAGACAGTAGAACTATGTACAGAAGATGAGGTAATCAGTCCCTCAACCTAGGAGTAGGTGCGAACAGCACCATAGTCGTGGAGATTCTGAAGCAGAAGAAAGAATCCTGGCGCTTATATAGTAACCTGACGTTACTATATAAGCGCCAGGATTCTTTCTTCTGCTTCAGAATCTCCACGACTATGGTGCTGTTCGCACCTACTCCTAGGTTGAGGGACTGATTACCTCATCTTCTGTACATAGTTCTACTGTCTTCAAGTTATGTCCTGGAATTTGTATTGATAAAGCCACTGGATGGCGAAACGTCTACAATAAAGATACCCAGATGTTGCACATGTGTCTTACTCTCACCTTAAAGATAGATTTACATGCACAAAAGAATGAACATTCAACATGACAGTTACCTTTATTGAAGGCTGTTGTTGATGAATGGAAGACAAGGAGGAGGAGAGAGGGAAGAGAGGTTATTGTTTGGAAGGGGAATCCCCCTCCATAAGGAGGATAGGTTGGATAAATACATGAGTGAGAGGGGTTCGATTTGAGTGGGACTTGCATATCAGAGAACATACCTGCCGTGTATGGGCCAGTAGGCCTTCTGCAGTGTTCCTTCATTCTTATGTTCTTGTGTAAGAAAGGAGGAACACTGCAGCAGGCCTGTTGGCCCATACTAGGCAGGTCCTTTACAATTCATCCCACTAACAAAACATTTGCCCAACCCAACTTTCACTGCTACCCAAGAAATAAGCTCTGATATGCAAGTCCCACCCCTCTCACTCATGTATTTATCCAACCTAAATTTGAAAAGCTTATTTCTTGGGTAGCATTGAAAATTGGGTTGGGCAAATGTTTTGTTAGTGGGATGAATTGTAAAGGACCTGAGGAAATGGTATGGTGATACCGACAAGATGTGGAAAAAGACACTTATGTACAGTTCAGGACATTTATTAAAGGAAGCGTTTTGCCAAGAGTGGCTTCTTCAGTCCTAATACAGAGAAAACTAAGAAAACATTTATATATAGTGGCAGGAGTCAGGGGAGGAGGAGGAGGAGGAGGAGGAGGAGGAGGAGGAGGAGGAGGAGGAGGAGGAGGAGGAGGAGGAGGAGGAGGAGGAGGAGGAGGAGGAGGAGGAGGCGGCGGCGGCGGCGGCGGCGGCGGCGGCGGCGGCGGCGGCGGCGGCGGCGGCGGCGGCGGCGGCGGCGGCGGCGGCGGCGGCGGCGGCGGCGGCGGCGGCGGCGGCGGCGGCGGCGGCGGCGGCGGCGGCGGCGGCGGCGGCGGCGGCGGCGGCGGCGGCGGCGGCGGCGGCGGCGGCGGCGGCGGCGGCGGCGGCGGCGGCGGCGGCGGCGGCGGCGGCGGCGGCGGCGGCGGCAGCAGCAGCAGAACTAAGGAGGTGAGGCAAGAGAGGGACCTGCTGGCATCAAGTAACCCCAGTTCCCAGGATGGGTAATATCCTCTTGCTTAGTACAGTGGACCCCCGCATAGCGAACGCCTTGCATAGCGAACAATCCGCATAGCGAAAGCTTTGTTCGCTAAAATTTTGCCCCGCATAGTGGACAAAAAACCGCTCAGCGACCTTCGTCCGAGACGCGTCCAATGTGCGGCCTCAGCCAGCCTCACATGTGCCGCCCGTCCCATTGTTTACCAGCCAGCCTCCGCGGTAACATTCAAGCATACACTCGGAATATTTCGTATTATTACAGTGTTTTCGGTGCTGTTTCTGAAAAATAAGTGACCATGGGCCCCAAGAAAGCTTCTAGTGCCAACCCTGTGGTAAAAAGGGTGAGAATTAGTATGGAAATTAAGAAAGATTTTGAAGGGTTTGGGGCTAACCCTGAGAAGCCTATGCCAGTTGTGGAATCCATTGTGCCTACTTCAAAAATTAAGGAAATGTGTGCACAGTGGGTTGAACTGCAAACCTTTATGGATGAAAATCACCCTGACACAGCTGTTGCAAGCCGTGCTGGTGACTATTTCAATGACAATGTTATGGCCCATTTTAGACAAATCGTAAAGGAACGGGAGGTACAGAGCTCTATGGACAGATTTGTTGTGCGACAGAGGTCCAGTGACTCTGAAGCTGGTCCTAGTGGCATTAAAAGAAGAAGGGAAGTAACCCCGGAAAAGGACTTGCTACCTCAAGTCCTAATGGAAGGGGATTCCCCTTCTAAACACTAACACTCTCTCTCCCCTCCTCCCATCCCATCAATCATCACCAGATCTTCAATAAAAGTAAGTGTCATGTAATTGTGCATGCCTTTTTCAGTTTGTGTGTACTAAAATTAACATTTTTTTGTGGTAAAAAAAAAATTTTTTCATACTTTTGGGTGTCTTGCACGGATTAATTTTATTTCCATTATTTCTTATGGGGAAAATTAATTCGCATAGCGAACATTTCTCATAACGACCAGCCCTCTTGCACGGATTAAGTTCGCTATGCGGGGGTCCACTGTAATTTTGAAATACTGTAACTACCGGATTTTTGCTTTATAGTGTTACTGACAGAAATTAGTGCAGCTTCAATGCATTCTCTCAGTCTTAAGTCGTCTTCTTTAATAACTAGTTTAGCTTCACTGAATTTCATGAGGTGTCCAACATCGTCTCTATGTTGAACACATGCGTTTTTGCAGTCATCATTTCTGCAAGCATTTTTGTGTTCTGCTATTCTAATGTCCAGAGTTCTGGCTGTTTCCCCTACATATACTTTGTCACACCCCCCACATGGTATAGTGTAGATTCCTGCACTTGTGCCAGAATCATGCTTGGGTTTTTGTATCAGGTTCCTAATAGTAGTTGAAGAGCTGGTAGATATTTTAGCCAGTTTTCTGTCAAACATTTTTGAAACATTAGTGGCAACGTTGCTGACCGGTAAAATGATGTAACTTGGAGGCTTTTCTTCAATTTGATAGGTGTTGGTCTTGCTGAGGATACGTGTCGCACATTTCCTGCAGTCACGTATGAAGTGTAGGGGAAAGTGCAGTGAACTAAAAGAGTTGGTGATGTATGTACATTCTTCTTCGAGGAACTGTGGACTGGAAATTCTGTAGGCTCTCAGAAAGAAGCCAATAACTACCCCTCTTTTAGTTCTTGTGTCATGGTGAGAGAAGAAATGTAGAAGATCGTTCTTGTAGGTAGGCTTCCGGTAGACTTTAAAAGAAAGTTTATTTTCCCCTGTGCGTAAGAGAACGTCGAGAAAAGGTAATTCTTCAAGGAACTCATTGCTGCAGATTCTGAGTGCACGCAGGAAGAAGCCTATAATTACACCATGTTTGGTTTTGGTGTCGTGGTGAGAGTAGAAGTGGAGAAGATCGTTTTGGTTGGTGGGTTTTCGATAGACTTTAAAACGAAGTTCGTGGTCAGCTTTGCAGAGCAGAACATCAAGGAAAGGAAGAGTGTTGTCGACTTCTTCTTCAAGTGTGAACTGGATTGAATGACTGCAACAAATTATATGTGGGCGAAACATCAAGAGACCTCCAAACACATATTTCAGAACACCAATATGCAAGCAGGACTGACAATACAAGGAATGCCTGTGTACAACATCGCAATTCACACAACCATTTAATTAACTACAGAAACTCAAGACTTATCGCCACAGAAGACAACACTCAATACCGAAGAATCTTGGAATCATCGCTTATCTCTATAACCAACAATTTCAACCAGAACAACGGCTTCTATAACATAGCTGAACCACTCGCCAAGAAACTTCATCGCTATCCCACATAAGAACATAGAACACTGCAGAAGGTCTACTCACAACTTGTCCAATACCCCTGCCAAGCTACCCAAGACTCTATAACCCCACCCGGTAGATCATCAGATGCAGCATTCTCCACCTGACCTCAACATTCTGAACATGACTATAAATACTCCCGTACCTTCCACCCCAGGTAGATCTGTGTGTGACTTGAAAAAGCCCACTGTGTGGGTGAAACTTTGTCAATAAAGGATCACATTATACTGCATATGTGTTTATATTTCCATTAAATCCATTATTTCTGGTTCTTACCTGGTTCGACACCCTCAATACCTTATTAATATCTCCTTTGTTTATGCCCGTCATCCACTTATACACCTCAATGACATCTCTCATTCTACGTCACTCCAGAGAGTGAAGATTTAAGGCTTTAAGTCTATCTTCATACGGGAGATTCCTTACACAGTAAATCATTTTAGTCATTCTTCTCCGTATGTTCTCCAATAAGTCTATATCCATCCTGAAGTAAGGAGACCAAAACTGAGCAGCATAATCTAAATGAGGCCTCACCAGTGATGAATAGAGCTGTAAAATAACTTTTGGGCTTCTGTTACTTATACTTCTTGAGATAAATCCAAGTAATCTGTTTGCCTTGTTGTGCACACTTAGGCACTGCTGCCTTGGCTTTAGGTTTCTGCTTACCATGACTCCCAAGTCCTTTTCACACTCTGTATGATGAAGCTCTACTTCACCTAGTTTATAGCTTCGAGGGTTATTTCCATTACCAAGGACCAGTACCTTACACTTATCCACACTGAACTTCATCTGCCATTTTTCAGACCAAGACATTAATTTGTCTAAATCCTCCTGCAGTTCATTGCTATCCTCCTCAGAAAGAATCATATGGCCTATCTTTGTATCATCAGCAAACTTGCTCATGTCACTCGTAATCCCTTCATCAAGGTCATTAACCCTTTGACTGTCGCAGGCCCCTTTCTGAAACTGTCATTCTATGCCGCAAAATATTCGAAAAAAAAAAATTATTTTTTCTTATGAAAATGTTAGGAATATTTTTCTGAGTGTTTTAAGCCTAAAAAAATTTTTTGCCATCAGTACTTACCGAGATATAGAGCCGCAAAGTTTGCATAAAGTGACGTGCGTACGGCAACAGCGGCAACTGCCGCCCATCCGGTATTCTTTTATTTACTCTAATTCAAAAGTTTCTTGCATTTTTCAATATTTTTCTTTTCCAAGTAACTTATGTGGCCTGTGAGACCAATGTAAGGTGCATTGTTCAAATATACACTCATTGTTTACAACACAATAACTGAACAAACTTTATCACTATTAGTTTGTGTATACACTTTGTTTACACAAACAAACAATACAAAACAATGTTTATTACTATTGTTCCATAATATATATACATATGTACAGTCACTGAACACGTTCCTAGAACTGCTGCAGCTTGTGGAACTCTTTGAAACATGGGTATATACAGAGTGGCACTTCACACTCCTCGCACATAAAACGAGTGTCTCTGCGTGTTTGTGGGAGTTTTGTGGTATGTGTACATACATAACACCTCTTCTGAGCATTTTTCTTGGCAGTAGTATGAGGCAGTTGTATGGGGTAGTGATCACCAGGCCTGAAACGAGATGACGTGTGTTGGTAATTTCGTGGGCGCTGGTCTATTGCAGGTGTTGCTCCTTGGTACTTTGCGATTATTTGTCTGATTACTGGCAAACAAAATTCACCATATTTTGGTGTTTTGTTGGTCTTCAACTTGTATATGTTACAAGCATTTAGCATAGAGATATCAACAAGATGGAAAAAAAGTTTTATATACCACTTATAACTCTTGCATACACAATCTGCAAACCCAATCTGCATGTCACATTTGTCCACTAAGTGCATATTGAGGTTGTAGTCCATGACAGCTGCAGGCTTTAGAATGGGTTCATTGGTCTCTCTGTTGTGCCTGCCACTGTGTGCCATTTCGTTTCGGTGAACTGATGTCAACAATGCGACATCACGTTTGTCATGCCACCGAAATGCCATGATGTCATTGGCAGCAAAGGCTTGCATATCACCTCTGCGAGTGCCAGCGTTGAACCTTGGCATATGTTTACGATTACCACGCACTGTGCCACACACGTCTGTCAAGTTCACTCGCAAGAAATCACTGAGTAAGGGGTTTGTGTACCAGTTATCAGTAAATAACATATGCCCCTTACCAAGATATGGTTCCATCATTGTTCGAACCACATCACCAGAGATACCCAATAACTTCATGGTATCTCTCAAAGTATTACTGCCAGTGTACACAATGATATCCAAAACTAGACCACTTCTGCAATCACACAGTACAAATAACTTTATACCAAAGCGTTTCCTCTTGCTTGGTATATATTGCTTGAATGAGAGTCTTCCTTTGAATAAAACCAAGGACTCATCAATAACAAGCTTCCTGAAGGGATAAAAATACATGCAGCACTTTTGTTTCAGGTACATAAACACATTTCTTATCTTATATAACCTGTCGGTTCTGCCAGGCCTGGTTTTGTCTGAAAAGTGTAACATACGTAACAGTATCAGGAAACGATTGGCACCTATAATGTCACTAAAACCTGGAGTTGAAATCAGGCGTTCTGTTGCCCAGTATGTGGTGACAGTGTGCTTATACACATGTGGCATAAGCATTATTGTGGCAAAAAAACAGGTACATCTCTGCCACAGTTGTCTCCTTCCACTTGTGTAGCCGTGATTTTGGTGAGATAATTGTATTTGCCATGGTGTAATCATAGTATGTGTTTGTTTCCCTGACAATGATGTCCATCAGGGGTTCATCGAAGAATAACTCAAAGCAGTCCAGTTCACTAGCACTGTTCCCAAGTGGACATGATGGCTTTATTCCACTTTGTGTTTCATCAAAGTCATGGGGACTGGGAACAAACTCGTCACCGTCCTGCCAATCCCAGATGCGGTCTGCTGGTGGGTTCTGGATATTGTACTGTGGTTGTGGTTGTGAAGGTTGTGGGAGTGTGGGGTCGGGTGAGGCTGGTTGTTGTGCAGAGTCAGCAGCGTGGGTAGTAGCGTGGCCCGCTGATGGTGCCACATGGGCCGTGCCACCATCACTATCACCACCACTGCCTGCTCCCTCACTCGCATCATTCATACCCATCGTAACAATATCGTTATCTTCACTATCAGGTCGTGGTGTAGGGCCACGGGATGTGCTCCCAGAGTTTCTCCTTCCCCTTGGATCAACATATGAAACATGCTACGTCGTACATACTGCCGCTTCACTGGGGAATATACACCCTCACTGCCACTAGAACTGCTTTCAATGACCTTGAAATCACTATCACATTCACTGCTAACATCTGGGTGTTGTAACATGACCAAATAGTTTCCTCTTTCGTCCTGGTACAGGCGAACGTGAACGTGAACAAGCCAGCCCAGCACCAGAGGTGGAAGGTTGTGGGTCATCTGGGTTTTCATCAGTAATTACGTTATCCTGGGCACTTTTTCCGGTAACACTCACTTCAAAACCCTGGAATTCACTGTCACTGACATTTTCATCGCTGTTAGAGCTATCACTTGGGAACAAAAGACCTCCAATCCGCCGAGGAGTGAGGAACTTCTTACCGAGAGGCATGGTGAAAATGGACTAACAAGATGGCGTTCCCACAATACACCGCTGGGTCCCAAATTTTTTTCACAGGGTGCACACCGACCACTGAGACCCATTCTCTCTCATGTAGGCCTACCAGGCCTTTCCCGCTTGATTTGAAGCCGCTAGAATTTGTGTGTATAAATACGTCAGAAACATTGGCATGTAAGACGTATTTATATGGCTTAAACAGTCAAAGGGTTAATGTAAATTATGAACAAGAGAGGGCCTAAAACTGATCCTTGTGGAATGCCACTAGTAACAGCCTCATTCTGATTTGAACCCATTAATGGAAACTCTCTGCTTTCTATTGGTAAGCCATGCCTCTATCCATGCTAGAACTTTACCTCCTATACCATGAGCTGCCACTTTTCTTAAGAGTCTCTTGTGAGGTACTCTATCAAAGGCTTTACTAAAATCCAAATAAACAATATCATATTCTTTATCACTGTCTACTGCCTCAAATGTTCTATTGAAGAACGTCAGTAAGTTTGTCAGGCAGGAACGACCTCTCGTAAACCAATGCTGAGATTCATCAAGTTATGCTCTTCAAGGTGACTTCTAATAATGTCAGCTATAATTGATTCTAGTAATTTGCCAACTATAGATGTCAGGCTATAGATGTTATTGGACGTTAATTTGAATGAGTGGACTTATCCCCTGACTTGAATATAGGAACCACATTGGCCATCTTCCACAACTCTGGCACAACACCAGTAAGGATGGATGCATTGAACACACTCGTTAATGGCTGACTAAGTTCCATCTTGCATTCCTTAAGTACCCTGGAAAATAACCCGGGGAATTATTTTGCTTCAGTTTGTCTATCTGTTTGATAACCATGTCCTTCATGACAGTAATATTAGTCAATTTGAATTCGTCAGGAACTGAATAACTGTTAATTTCTGGAATCTCATTTATGTCTTCCTGTATAAAAACTGACAAAAAATAGTCATTAAATATGGAACACATTTCCATTTCGTTATCCGTCAGCTGTCCATTCCCAATTTTCAGAGGTCCTACTTTTTCCTTACCCTTTGTCCTATACACTTGAAAGAACCCCTTTGGATTGGTCTTTGATTCATTAGCAACTCTAATTTCATAGTCACATTTAGCCTTTCTAATCGCCTTTTTTACTTCTCTTTTAAGCTGAACATATTGGTCAGTAAGGTTAACCTCTCCCCTTCTGATGCGCCTATATATTCCCCTTTTCTCCCCTAATAAATGCTTTATCCTCCTGTTAACCCATTTGGGATCGTTATTATCAGATCTAATTTCTCTCTGGGGAATGTATATACTCTGAGCATAGTGTACATTATTAAGAAAAGAATCATAAACGCAGATCCCTTCGTAATCATAAGTATGATCGTCAATAGAATCATTAGCTAGATAACCCCAATCAAGATTTGACAGGTGTTCCCTAAGTACATTATAATCGGCAGAACGAAAATCAGGGATTTTTTACTGTATTATCATTATTCCTGTATTCCCAGTTAATGCTAAAAGTGATGGATTTGTGATCACTTGCGCCAAGCTCTTCAGTGATCTCCAGATTATTTACGAGTGTTTCCTTATTTGACAAGACTAGGTCAAGCAAATTATTACCCCTGGTAGGCTCTGTTACACACTGCTTCAGAAAACAGTCTTGAACTGTTTCCATAAAGTCACTGGACTCCAGATTACTGGTCAAAGAATTCCAGTTTATTTGACTAAAGTTAAAATCCCCTACAATCACTATATTATTGTGTCTAGAAGCCCTAACAATTTCGTCCCAAATTAGTCTCCCTCTATCGTGATCCAAGCCTGGAGGTCGGTATATTACACCTAGAATTAGCTTTTCTTGACCTTCTACAAACTCTACCCAAACAGATTCTGTTGCTGTTCCATATATTTTTATACCTGTTTTTATGCAACAGTTAATATTTTCTCGAACATATAATGCAACTCCTCCCCCCTTTCCACAACATCTATCCACATGGAACAACTTAAACCCTTGAATATTACACTCAACAATCATATCCCGAATCTTTAAATCATACCACGTTTCAGTTAATGCAATGACATCGAAGTTCCCAGCACATGCTATCAAACGTAGTTCATTAATCTTATTTCTTGCACTTCGACTGTTAGCATAAAATACCATTATATGTTTTTTCTTCTGCACATTTTTCCTATTCACCTTTGTTTTTACACAATTTCTGAAATTATCATTACCTAAGGTTACTCCATGACAGTTACTATTAAGATTCTTAATATCAGAGCATAAGTCAATATATCCATACTCATTTTTTATCATTTTCAAACCCATACCTCTAACTAATCCTAGTTTAAAGTCCTAACAACCCCCTCAACTGAGCTAGCAAGAAAACCCACACCTGCCCTGGATAAGTGAACCCCATCCCTAGCATACATGTCATTTTGGCCATAGAAGTTGTCCCAGTTGTCAATGAATGGTACTGCATTATCCTTAGTATTTATCCAGCTAGCAATTAATACCAATTGCTATGGACAACCATTCATTTCCAACGCCCCTTCTTGGCAAAATGCCACATATAACAGGGCGCCCCCCCCCCCCTCTTCTTCCTAATTATGTCTATTGCTGTCTTGAACCTTCAAGCCGGCTAACAATGTCCTCCATCCCAGCCCCAGGAAAGCAAACTCTCTGTCTCCTACTCCTGTCCTTCAAGCAGAGAGTCCTATCCATATATCTAACCTGGCTATCCCCAACAACAACAATATTCATACCTTCCTTGGTGTTGTTTGTAGTGGCGTTTCCAGTAGTCGACTCACATTCGTCGGATAGCACCGAGAATGCATTGGATGTTTCCACAACAGTTTCCACAGCAGTCTCTTTCTTCTTCGTCGTCTCTACCTTTCCATTCGTCTTCTTGATCATCAACTTTGTCTCATGCTTCCAGCCACTGTCCACGTTCCCTTCTTGACCTGAGGACTCGAAACAGGACTACTACGAATCCTCTTGTTTTCCTCAGTCAATCGCCGTATCTCCATCTTCGCTACCCTCAATTCTTCCTTAAGCTGCTGGTAAAGTTGCTCGATTGAGGGTATCTTGGCTCACTCCACGGGGAGCACACAAGACACTTCTTCACAGAGTTAAGTACAGGTCACCACCTTGGGTAGCTTTAAGAAGAGATTGGACAAATATATGAGTGGGAGGGGCTGAGTTTGATTTGTGTCATTGGGTACGGGAGTAAATTCTTGGGTAGCTTTGGGTAGAGGTCATTTTGATAAGGACCTGCCTTGTATGGGCCAGTGTCTGCAGTGTTCCTCCAATCTTATGTTCTTAGACCTGCAGTGTTCTTCCATTGTTATGTTCTTAGTGGGAAGGATTGTAAAGGACCTGCCTAGTATGGGCCAACAGGCCTACTGCAGTGTTCATCCTTTCTTACATTCTTATTGGAGACTTGTTTGTGTGAGGGAGGGATGGCAAGTTTATTGTTGGAGAATATGACAGTAATATCAACTCTACAGCTTATTTATCACAATTCAACTAATATGACATAATAAACAATATTAATAACATAGAAACATGGAATATACTCTAGAATGAATAAAATAAGTCATTATGTATGTCACGAGAGGTGTTGTGTTGTGTTGTTCTTGGGTATATAAGGGCCACTGAGAGTAAACCGTCCATAATGGTGGTGAAGCAGCAGCTGAGGCGCCGGTGTTTTCTGTAGCCCTATATAACTCCAACAACATTGGAGGAGTTGGTAGAATTGCTGAATCACTAAAGAAGACACCCTCTACCACCACTACCACCTTCTAACACTATTACAATGCTACCACCTTAAGAACATAAGAACAGAGGATCACTGCAGCAGGCCAGTTGGCCCATACTAGGCAGGTCCTTTACAATCCATCCCACTAACAAAACATTTGCCCAACCCAATTTTCAATGCTACCCAAGAAATAAGCTTTGATAACTATCCACTCATCTGCAAGTCCCACTCAAATCCAACCCCTCTCACTCATATACATTTATCTAACCTAAATTTGAAACTACCCAAAGTCCTAGCCTCAATAACATAAGAACCAGTATTACAACTACTATTACAACTATTACAACTGCTACAACCATCACTACCACCCTCTACCACCATCAACCACTATCAACCAAGAGTTGCACATGTGTCTAATTTATCAACATGTCGGTTCTCTGAACCATTCATCTACACTATCACAACTGCTTCCACTCTACCACCACCACCTTCATATTTTTCTACAAACTTTTTCTTAAATTATATGTGTTTCTCATATTCTTTACCAAAGGGCTGGCACTAGAAGCTTTCTTTGGAGCCATGGTGACATATTTAGCAGTTGCAAACACTAAAACGAATGGAATATTATGAAATGTATCGTATGAACTCGTGGGATCATCCTCACTCACTGATAAACAATGGCACACTGGCTGGGAAAGGAGTGTGAGGCGGCTCGGGGCTGTGTGTACGTCCTGGACGAACTACTATTTGCGAGTCAATCTACGATTAACGAGCCCATGTTTATACGAAAATATCCCTATGATTTCCGAAATCTACGATTCTCGAGAACTACGATTATCGAGGGACCACTGTACTTTCTATAGGTACTAGAAATCCTGTGTTAAAACAGACACTGTAGGAGTAAGAATAAAGGATGTAAAAAATTAGAAGAGTCTAATATCAAAGCATAAGCCAAATTATGCTAGAAATATTGTCAAAAAACACATTGTAGAAGCAAAAATAAGGGAGATAACAAGAGCTGAAGAGTTGCATGTTATCTTAAATGAAGTGGAATTGATATACAGTGGAACCTCAAAAATCGAACTGCTCCCAACACAACCAATTATGTAATAAAGTTGGTAGAATTACCGACAATATGTAAAGTAAAAGGACACAAGTGCAACTAATGTGACATTTATTGTGGCAACGTTTCGCTCTCCAGGAGCTTTATCAAGCCATTACAAACAATACATGGACACAAAGGGTATATAAAGGCTCAGAGTGAGGTGAATACTAGTGAGGTACCATTTCGATGTTCACTAGTGGTAGTAGTAGTAGTAGTGGTAGTGACAAAAGTAATACAATATGGTAGAGCAATTAATTCATAATAGCTTTTATATCCTTTTACTCATGTACGAATTAATTGCTCTACCATATTGTATTACTTTTGTCACTACCACTACTACTACTACTACTACTACCACTAGTGAACATCGAAATGGTACCTCACTAGTATTCACCTCACTCTGAGCCTTTATATACCCTCTGTGTCCATGTATTGTTTGTAATGGCTTGATAAAGCTCCTGGAGAGCGAAACTTTGCCACAATAAATGTCACATTAGTTGCACTTGTGTCCTTTTACTTTACACAACCAATTATGTAAGTGTATTTTTGTAAGTGCTTTTATAAGTGTATTTTTGAGGGTCTGAAATGAACTAATCTAATTTACATTATTCCTGATGGGAATAAATTCATTCGGTAAAGGCACTCGAACAGCCTTCTGGACTGAAGAAAGTTCGATATTTGAGGTTCCACTGTACTTTCCACACATGATTTTAATAACTTACCTTAACTGGGTGTTCAGGTTCAGTGATATCCATGACATCTGAACCTCCTCCATCACTATCTATGATATCCTCAATGTCACTGCTTTCTTCATTCTGCTTACGACAATACAGGTGCCATTCAAACGCTGTACAAAATGCAAGAATGAATCATCAGCATTTGAATAATGAAAAATTACATAGCATATATAATATTTTTTCCTAATAGAAGTGTTTGCACTATTGTTATAATGTTGATGAAAACTAACTTTAGGGCTGTGCAACTGCCGACAGAAATATAGAGCAGATGACCATGGTGCCATTTTTAATCATTTATGCATATCAAAGAATTTTTCACTAAATGTGAATAATAACTGTGAAATCCATATCATACTGCATATGCAATGCTACAAGCCCTTGATATTCTGGAGGGATACATTCCTAATGGTCACAGCAAATACAACTGATGAAGGAAACACCTATTGCATGCTCAGATTAGACATTTATATTAAAGTCAACATTAACCAGATTATCTAAACATTCTCACTTTTGAATTTGGATATTCTAGATTAGACATTCTAGTAAATGACTCACGAAATCGTAATGACACGATTGCAAACAAACCATACCATGGGCAGGACTGAACCCACCGTCAGAGAGTCTCAAAACTCCAGACCGTCGCTGGTCCAGTGGCTAATAAGAACATAAGAACATAAGAAAGGAGGAACACTGCAGCAGGCCTGTTGGTCCATACTAGGCAGGTCCTTTACAATTCATCCCACTAACAAACATTTGACCAGCCCTATTTTCAATGCCACCCAAGAAACAAGCTCCGATGTGCAAGTCCCACTCAAATCCAACCCCTCCCACTCATGTACTTTTTTTTTATTTATTATTATCACACTGGCCGATTCCCACCAAGGCAGGGTGGCCCGAAAAAGAAAAACTTTCACCATCATTCACTCCATCACTGTCTTGCCAGAAGGGTGCTTTACACTACAGTTTTTAAACTGCAACATTAACACCCCTCCTTCAGAGTGCAGGCACTGTACTTCCCATCTCCAGGACTCAAGTCCGGCCTGCCGGTTTCCCTGAATCCCTTCATAAATGTTACTTTGCTCACACTCCAACAGCACGTCAAGTATTAAAAACCATTTGTCTCCATTCACTCCTATCAAACACGCTCACGCATGCCTGCTGGAAGTCCAAGCCCCTCGCACACAAAACCTCCTTTACCCCCTCCCTCCAACCCTTCCTAGGCCGACCCCTACCCCGCCTTCCTTCCACTACAGACTGATGTACTTATCCAACCTAAATTTGAAACTACCCAAAGTCCTAGCCTCAATAACCCAACTAGGTAGACTGTTCCACTCATCAACTACCCTATTTCCAAACCAATACTTTCCTATGTCCTTTCTAAATCTAAACTTATCTAATTTAAATCCATTACTGCGGGTTCTCTCCTGGAGAGATATCCTCAAGACCTTGTTAATATCCCCTTTATTAATACCTATCTTCCACTTATACACTTCGATCAGGTCTCCCCTCATTCTTCGTCTAACAAGTGAATGTAACTTAAGAGTCTTCAATCTTTCTTCATAAGGAAGATTTCTAATGCTATGTATTAATTTAGTCATCCTACGCTGAATGTTTTCTAACGAATTTATGTCCATTCTGTAATATGGAGACCAGAATTGAGCTGCATAATCTAGGTGAGGCCTTACTAATGATGTATAAAGCTGCAGTATGACCTCTGGACTTCTGTTGCTTACACTTCTTGATATAAATCCCAGTAATCTATTTGCCTTATTACGTACGCTTAGGCATTGTTGTCTTGGTTTAAGGTTGCTGCTTACCATAACCCCCAAGTCCTTTTCGCAATCTGTATGGCTAAGTTCAACATTATTTAACTTATAAGTGCTAATGCGACGGTCTGGAATTTTGAGACACTCTGACCGCGGGCTCAATCCCACCCGTGGTATGGTTTTTTCTAGTAAATGTTCGGCATTAACCTGGGTAAAGCAAAATTTAAAGAGAGATGACCTCTAACACACAAAATGAGCACAAATCTTTAGTAATATTTATTAACCCTTTCAGGGTCCAAGGCCCAAATCTGGAGTCACGCACCAGTGTCCAAGATATTTCAAAAAAAAAATTTGTTATTTTTTCTTATGAAATCGTAGAGAATCTTTTTGTGAAGGTAATAAAACAAAAAGTACGAAAATTGGTGGAAAACTGACGAAATTATGCTCTCGCGAATTTTGATGTGTCAGCGATATTTACGAATCGGCGATTTTGCCGACTTTGACTCCCATTTTAGGCCAATTACATTATTCCAATCAACCAAATTCTTAGCTATTTCACTAGTATTACTTCTATTCTATCGATTGAGCACAAGAAATCGCCAAGTCAATTGTTTCAACTACAAAATAAAGTGATCGGAAATTGTTAATTTGGCCAATTTAACACAAAGTTCAAAATATTCCAATTTCAAAATAGGGTCCAGAATGAACAATGTAGGCATTCCTGGCACTAAACTAACATTTCCTCTGTTCATTAGTTATGTTTTGAGGCTTTACAAATAAATTCCATTTTGATTTTTTATTCACATAATGAATTTTTATTCACACCAAAAAATAGAAGATTTACTGTTATGCAATACTGTAATAATTGTATAAATATCATCACCATATTTGTGAATGTATATTAGACCCACCAGCTGATGTGTATTAGACGTGTGAGGTTGTTTGTTTACTCTTGAATATCGGCAAAAATTTAACATTTCCGCTACTTTGAGCTCAGTTTCAAGCCATTTCCAATGCTAAAACCAATCAAAATCATCTCTATTTCTGTAATATGTCTTCCATTCTATCAAATGAGACCAAGAAATCGCAAATACAACTATAAAAAACATACGAAAAAACACTGCAAAGTTGCTGTTTTAATCGAAAAATCATGATTTCATTTTTTTTCTCTCATTATGCACAGTGTGCTGCAGGATCTGTTTTATGTGGTGCACACATACCACATAGATGTATTCTCTCATATCTAGGCCCAAATGTACCACTCACAGTTTATCAGAGTGAGCTGAGCTCATGGCGTAGATCTACGGTTTGGACCCTGAACGTAAAGCCGTAGATCTACGGGACGGACCCTGAAAGGGTTAAATGGACAAAATTTTGTATTACTGTATTCAAGAATTCCAAATTCATGAGATCTCTTGCTAATTCAGGAGTTCAATTGTACTGTATAAAAAGCTGCATGTCTTGTGGTAGAGAAATTTGTATGTGGAACATTGCACATTTAACATTAGGCTGTTTATTCACTCAGCCAGGCTGTGAACAGTATTTAAAAGGCTACTGATAGGTAGCAACCAGTTTATAGGTTAAGTTAGGTTGGGTTAAATAAATATAAATTAATTACTGTTTTTAATCACAAATAAGTGGCTTGTCTGGCACTGCAGTTCAATAGCAGCTAATATTTGGACAATCAGTTGTTGGTCAAATAGCTTCAGACTTGACAAACAGAACAAAATTGTTATGTACATGTAATACCTTGTAATGTGATAAGAATGAAGTAAATTTATTTAAAAGGTAATGAAAATTTAGTTTATAAGACTGAGAATGAATTATCTACCATGCATCACAGTGATGATTATTCCCTCCTAATATTGTAAGGGTATTAACTGTATTTGATGTTTTTCTCATACAGATAACTTTTGCTGTGAAGAATATGCTGTACAACACAATATATAAATATACAAAGAAACTTATCAAAAAATATATATATTAACCCTTAAATGGTCCAAAGGTATATATACGTTTTCTCGCGTAGCGCCGAATTTTTTGAGAAAAAAAATCTTTTTTTTTTTTAATAGGAAAAAAGAGCATATGGTACACAGGCGTCCCCAATTTTTTTCATATGGCGCAGAGTGAGTGCGCACACCCATTCTCTCATGTCTAGGCGACAGGCTTATCGTGCCAATGTTGAATAAATGACAAAGGAAACGTATATATACGTTTGGGGCACTACGCGAGAGAACGTATATATACATTTGGACCGTTTAAGGGTTAATACAACAGTGCAGTACTTACCTTTCTCAACACTTCGCATGAAGGCCTTTTTATTCTTGCCTCGAAATTCTCGATAATTGTTGATTAGGTAATCTGTCATATCCTCCAAATCAATATGTTTGTGTTCATTCATGTACTGTAAAAGAAGTTTAAATTAATATTTTAACATTAACATTATACAGTGGACCCCCGGTTATCGGCTGGTTCTGTTATCGGCCAGTTTTTCGGCGCCCGGTTATCGGCCGTTAATTCGGTGATTGGCCGTTTGGGACGCATCCATCCGCCGGCTGGGGCCACTTGTGCGTCAGTTTGGCTTTGTCTCTCGGTGGCTGAGGAAGCTTCTGCTCATACATCCAAACATTTTGTTTGTTTCCCATTTTTTTTTTTTTTTGCAGTGCAACTGTGAAATAAGTAGCCATGGCTCCAAAGAAAGTTCCTGTGGTAAAGAAATTGAGAAACACCATGGAATTTAAGCATGAAGTGATAGAAAAGTTTGAGAGTGGTATGAAGGTGGTGGAACTTGCCAGGATGTACAGCAAGAATAAATCAACAATTACATTCATCTTGGCAAAGAAAGAACAAATCAAAGATGCTAATGTTGCAAAAGGAGTAACTTTTCTAACTAAACAAAGGCACCAATAATGTAAGAGATGGAAAAGTTATTATTATTGTGGATTAAGGAAAAAGAATTAGTGAGAGACAGTGTTGTGGAGTCTATTATTTGTGAGAAGGCAAGGCAGTTGCATGAGGATCTTGCAAAGAAAATGCATGGAACAAGTGCTGCAGTTTGTGAATTTAGGGCCAGCAAAGGATGGTTTGATAGATTTAAGAAGCATAGTGGCATACACAGTGTTGTAATGCATGCTAAGGCAGCAAGTTCTGACAAATGTGCGGCTGAAAAATTCATGCAGAAATTCCAGAGGTACATAGAGGCTGAAGGATTCAAACCCCAACAAGTGTTCAATTGTGATGAAACAGGCCTGTTTTGGAAGAATATGCCAAACAGGACCTACATTACCCAGGAGGAAAAGGCACTACCAGGACACAAGCCTCTGAAAGACAGGCTTACTCTTCTGTTGTGTGGTAATGCTAGTGGGGATTTCAAAGTGAAGTCTTTGCATGTGTATCACTCAGAAAATCCCAGAGTGTTCAAGAAAAACAATGTCATGAAAAATAGATTGTGTGTGATGTGGAAAGCTAATCATAAGGCATGGGTCTCAAGGCAAATTTTCAAAGAGTGGGTTAATGATGTGTTTGGCCCAAGTGTGAAAAAATACCTCCTGGAAAAGAAATTGCCACTCAAGTGCCTCCTGTTACTGGACAATGCTGCTGCACATCCTCCAGACTTGCAAAACTAAGTGTTTAGGGACTTCAGTTTCATCACAGTGAAGTTCTTACCTCCTACCACCACTCCTCTCCTCCAGCCCATGGACCAGCAGGTCATTTCTAACTCCAAAAAACTCTACACAAAAGCAGTGTTTCAAAAGTGCTTTGAAGTGACGTCAGACACTTAGTTGACCCTAAGAGTGTTCTGGAGGAATCACTTCACTATCCTCCATTGCATAAGCCTTATAGGTAAGGCTTGGGAGGGAGTGATTTCCAGGACTTTGAACTCTGCTTGGAGAAAACTGTGGCCAGATTGTGTCCAAGAGAGGGATTTTGAAGGGTTTGAGGCTGACCCTGACCCTGACCCTGCCGACCCTGTGGACTCTACTGTGGCACTGGGGAAGTCCCTGGGGTTGGAGGCAAGTGGTGTGGGTGTCGAAGAGTTGGTGGAGGACCACAGGGAAGAGCTAACCACTGAAGAGCTGCAAGAGCTTCAACTTGAACAACAACAGACTGCAGCTGAGGAACTTGCTTCAGAGGAGGAGGAAGAGGGAATGAAGGAGGTGCCTTCTTCAGAGATTAAAGAGGTGTGTGCAATGTGGATTAGGGTGCAAGCTTTTGTAGAGAAACACCACACTGACAAAGCTGAAACAAGCCATATCTGCAACATGTTTAGTGACAAAACCCTGTCCCACTTCAGGAAAATCTTAAACCCTTTCAGGGTTGGTGCCGTACTAGTATGCATAAATTCTAGCGGCTTCAAATTAAGCGGGAAACAGCTGGTAGGCCTAGATGTGAGAGAATGGGTCTGCGTGGTCGGTGTGCGCAGTAGAAAAAAATTCTGGGACCCAGTGGTGCATTGTGGGAATGCCATTTTAGTAGACCTTGTTCACCATGCCTCGCGGTAAGGAGCTCCTCACTCCTCGGCGAACTGGGACACTTTTGTTCCCCAGTGACAGTTCTAATACAGATGGAAGTGCCAGTGAAGATGAGTCTCAAGGTTTTGGCGAGGTTGTGACCGAAACTAATGACCATAACACTGGTAATAGTGAGGAAAACCCAGACAACCCTCAGCCTTCCACCACTGCTGCTGGGCCAGCTTGTTCACATTCAGTTGTACCAGAATCAAAGAGGAAACTCCTATTTTCCCAAATCCCAGACTCAGTTGTGAGCACTTTTGATGATAGTGATAGTGAATATGAACTACAAGCCCTTGAAAACAGTTCCAGTAGTGATAGTGAAGTGGAATATTCTCCAGTGAAGAGTCAGTATATACGACGATATATGCACTCTGGTAGTGTGCCATATGCTATTCCAAGGTGAAGAAGTACATCTCGGAGTACATCCCATGGCTGTACAACAGGAACAGACAGTGAAAATGAAGATGATAGTGTTGAAATTGGGATGGAAAATGTGCATGGTGGTGGTAGTGGTGGTGCTGGGCGTAAGGCACCAGCAGTGGGCCATGCTGCCACCCACGCTGCTGCCTCAGCTGATCTACAACAAAGGCCACCATCCCCCACCCACCCACCACACCAGCCTCCACAACCACAACCACCAGTCAATATCCAGTACCCACCAGCAGACCACACCTGGGATTGGCAGGAAGCTGCCAATTTTGCTCCCAATCCCCATCACTTTGATGAAAGTCAAAGTGGAATATGGCCATCTTGTACACTTGGGAACAATGCCAGTGAACTGGAATGTTTCGAGTTATTCTTTGACGAACCCCTGATGGAAATTATTGTCAGGGAAAGCAACAGATACTACAAGTACACCATGGCAAACACAATACTTTCACCAAACTCATGCCTACACCAGTGGAAGGAGACAACTGTGGCTGAGATGTATCTTTTCTTTGCCACAATAATGCTTATGCCACATGTGTATAAGCACAGTGTGAAATCATACTGGCCAACAAACCGCTTGATTGCAACCCCAGGTTTCAGTGATATAATAGGAGTGAATCGATTTGTGCTACTATTACGTATGCTTCACTTCTCAGACAAAACCAGGCCTGACAGAAATGACAGGTTATGTAAGATTAGGAATGTGTTCATGTACAGGAGGGCCCCACTTATACAGCGGGTTAGGTTCCAGGCTACCGCCATAAAGCGGAAACCGCCGTAAAGTGGAACACCCTTTTTTTCCCACTTACAAATGCATACAAACACTAGATAACAAGTTTACACTAACATATATTATGTTAGCAATAGAACCAGGCATCAAAAAACAATAAAAAAGTACAATACACACATAGTGCACTCATTACTTACCTTAAAATATTTATAGTCTTAATCTAGGGTGAGACAAGTAGTATTTATTGTAAGAAATCAAGTGTGGTATGTATGGTAGTCAGCCAGGCTACCATACCAGGCCACCCCACCCACACATACTATTCTATGATATTTAAGCATCCCAGAGCGATAAAATGTATATACAGTTCACTCATTACTTACCTTAAAATATAGGGTGAGATGAGTAGTATTTATTGTAAAAAATCAAGTGTGGTATGTATGGTAGTCAGCCAGGCTACCATACCAGGCCAACCCACCCACACATACTATTCTATGATATTTAAGCATCCCAGAGCGATAAAATGTATACACAGTTCACTCATTACTTACCTTAAAATATAGGGTGAGATGAGTAGTATTTATTGTAAAAAATCAAGTGTGGTATGTATGGTAGTCAGCCAGGCTACCATACCAGAGAGAAAGAATGAGTGCATGAGAGAGGACAGGCGCAGAGTTATGTAAACAAACCAGGCGAAGGTAAGTTTTGTAAACAGTGTACACGTCTGGTTTGTGTACAAGTTACATTGTGTACAGGTTGTCTCTACATTGATACGGTAGAATAAATAAAGAAGAACACTCCCATTCTCATGTAACATCATTTTGAGAAGAAATGATGCTCTGAGTGAAGGCAATGGAAGTAAGTCACTCTGACTTTTTTGGGTTATCCTAGGTTCTCTACACATATGTTGTTATGTATTTATGTTATGTATCGTGTTTATTATATAATTTTGAAAAAATATCACGGATGGATTAATGAAAATGTGTATATTAACGTAATATACAACATTTAATGATACACCGAGCTCAGACAGCGTAAACAAACAAACTGAACAGGTTGTGGACGATCACTCGGTCAGGCGAAATAGACGGTATTAATACGTGTCCAGTTTTAGTTCATTCATGTACATTTGTAAGAGTTTGTGAAACTTTTACCTTATAATATTTTTATTATTATTATAATAATTAAATCATGAAACAAATACTCTTACACTGTGTACAAGTTAGTACAGAATTATAGCTATAAAGTGAAGGCATACGAAAGGAATATTTTTCTACAGTTATCCCTAGTAACAGGTGACGGGCTAGCGAAAACGTAATTCTTCCGACACTTCTACAAACCGTTTGGTAAACATCTCATATATATTTGTATAAATTTTTATACTGTGGGTGCATGTATCATGTTTGTGTGTTACATAATGTGTTTCTTATATAATTTTGAAAAAATATCATAGATAGATTAAGGGAAATGTCTATATTAACGTAATATGCGACATTAATGCACCCAAGAGATTATTATTATTATTATTATTATTGCATCAAGAGTAGAGAGACTCTTAGTGATTTTAATGTGTACCTACATGCCAGCACAGTGTGTAAGTTTATTTAGGTGCAGGTGTACACAAGTTTAATTATCAAGTACAATACATATAAAATATACAATAACTTTAAAACACTTGAAATTTTGGAAAGTTTCCAGACATAATAAGGAGATGTGCTCAGGGAGAATGTAAACAAACTCGGTGGGCCGCTGTGACCGTATTAGAAAGACAGGTGGGGGGAGCCGTATAGCGAGTTTTGGTCATAATTTGAAATGTCCGTATTAGCGGAACGCCGTAAAGCGAAACGCCGTAAAGCGGGACCCTGCTGTATCTGAAACAGAAATTCAATATGTATTTTTATCCCCTCAGGAAGCTTGTTATTGATGAGTCTTTGATTCTGTTCAAAGGAAGACTCTCATTCAAGCAATACATACCAAGCAAGAGGAAACGCTCTGGTATAAAATTGTTTGTGCTTTGTGATTGTTACAGTGGTCTTGTATTGGATATAATTGTGTACACTGGAAGTAATACATTGCGAGATACCAGGAAGTTACTGGGTATCTCTGGTGATGTGGTTAGAACAATAATGGAAACGTATCTTGGTATGGGACATATTTTATATACTGACAACTGGTACACAAGCCCCTTAATCAGTGATTTCTTGTGAGTGAACATGACAGATGTGTGTGGCACAGCGCGTGCAAATCGTAAACATATGCCCAGGTTCGACGCTGGCACTCGTAGAGGTGAGGTGCAAGCCTTTGCTGCCAATGACATCATGGCAGCAGTTCACCCTAATGAAATGGCAGACACTGGCAGGAAGCATAGAGAAAGCAATGAACCCATTCTAAAACCTGCAGCTGTGATTGACTACACCCACAATATGCATTCATTGGACAAATGTGACATGCAGACTGGGTTTGCTGATTGTGTTCGCAAGAGTTATAAGTGGTACATAAAACTTTTTTTCCATCTTCTGGACATTTCCATGCTCAATGCTTATAATATATATGAGGACCAGAAACAAACCACCATATGGCGAATTTTGTTTGTCTGTCATCAGACAAATAATAATCAAGTACCAAGGAACAGCACCTGCAATAAAAAACCGCCCACGTAATTATCAACAACTACCTTCTCGTCTGAAGCATGATGATCACTTCCTAACAAAACTGCCTGCTACTGCTTCCAAGAAAAAGGCTCAGAAGAGGTGTTATGTCTGTGCACATACAAAAAAACACCCACAACAATGCAGAGACACTCGTTTTATGTGTGAGGAGTGTAAAACACCACTGTGCATGACACCATGTTTCAAAGACTTCCACAGGCTGCAGAACTTCTAAAAACATGTCCTGTGACTGTATATGCGTATATAAAATATAGAAAAATAGTAATAAACAACATTTTGTATTGTTCGTTTGTATAAATATGTTTTGTAAACAAAACAGTGACAACAGTGTTTATGCAGTTATTGTGTAGTATAGAAAAAGAAATAACTTACAAAATAATGCTGATATTGGTCTCACAGGCCATAAAAGTTACTTGGAAAAAAAATAAAAAAAAAATAATAGAAAACAGTACCTAAAAAAATAAAGTAATACCGGGTGACCGGCAGTCGGTGATGTTACCGTATGCCGATCATTTTCTGTCAACTTCACACCTCCATACCTCGGTAAGTATTGATGGTAAAATTTTTTTTTGTTTAGCCTATAAAATTCAGAAAAAAAAAACACTATCTTTTCATAAGAAAAAAATATTTTTTTTTTTTCGAATTTTTACTGACCCTGAGAACAGGTTTGGGAGAGGGCCTGCCGACCCTGAAAAGGTTAAAGAGACGCCAGAAACAGAGCACTCTGGACAGTTATTTTGTGAGACAGGGGTCCAGTGACTCAAGCTGGTCCTAGTTTCATTAAAAGACAAAGAAGTTAAGTAACCCCAGAGAAGGCTTTGCTACCTAAAGTCTTTATGGAGCAGGATTCCGCATCCAAACACTAACTCCTCCCTCTTTCCTCTTCCCTATCTTCCAGAAGCCAGCATTAGCCTTCAATAAAGGTATGTAATACTTACATAATTGTTAAAAAAATTATTTTTTTGTGAATATTTTTGTCTGGAACGGATTAATTGTATTTCCATTAATTCTTATGGGAAATATTAATTCGGTTTTCGGCCGACCTTCTGGAACGGATTATGGCCAATAACCAGGGGTATACTGTATAAGGTATAGAAAAATTGATGCTGACAAATTTTAGTTTTAAATGAAATGTTAAGTGCTTATAATAGTGCAATATAATTTTTTCCTTGTAAAAATGTGCAACTCTTGTGACATTTTATTGTGGCCAAGTTTTGCTTTCTGAGAGCTTTGTCAAGCCAATACAAAACTACAGAGGTATATATAGGTAGCAATGTGAGGTAAGAAAGCATAAGCACTGTAGCAGGCCTACTGGCCCATGTTGTAGATAGTAGTAGTTGTAGTAGTAGTACATAGTAGTGGTGGTGGTGGAGGTAACTCTTGATTGCTGTGTGATGGCAGGGTTTATTTTGTTGAGAACTCTTGTTAACACTTCAGATATGATGAACTTGTTTTATTCTGCTTAATGGTGTCTGAAATGGTAATTAAGGATGATTCAAGACATTGAAGGAATTTATAAGAACGTAAGAACGAAGGAACATTGCAGCAGGCCTACTGGCCCATGCGAGGCAGGTCCAAATCTCCTACCAGCTCAAGCCAATGCACCCAACCTAGTCAGGTCAGGTCACATTGGCTTAAGGGAGGAACACGGCAACGGACCTGGTAGCACAAGCTAATCAGGTCCAACTCGCACCCACCCACACCCCATGTATTTATCCAACCTATTTTTAAAAGCTACACAACGTTCTGGCCTCTATAACTGTACTTGGGAGTTTGTTCCACTCATCCACAACTCTATTACCAAACCAGTACTTTCTTATATCCTTCCTGAATCTGAATTTTTCCAACTTAAAACCATTGCTGCGAGTCCTGTCTAGGCTAGATATTTTCAGCACACTATTTACATCCCCTTTATTTACTCCTGTCTTCCATTTATACACCTCAATCATATCCCCCCTAATTCTACGTCTTTCTAGAGAGTGCAGATTCAGGGCCCTTAGTCTATCCTCATAGGGAAGGTTTCTGATACATGGGATCAACTTTGTCATCCTCCTTTGTACATTTTCCAGAGCATTTATATCCATTCTGTAATACAGTGACCAAAACTGTGCAGCATAATCTAAATGAGGCCTAACCAAGGATGTATAGAGTTGAAGAACAACCTGAGGACTAATATTATTTATGCTTCTTGATACGAAGCCAAGGATTCTACGTGTATTAGCTTTATTGTGAACACTTATGCACTGTTGTCTTGGTTTCAGATTACTGCTAACCAGAACTCCTAAATCTTTTTCGTAATCCATAATATTAAGATCTACATTATTTAGTTTATATGTGGCATGGTTACTGCCCTGTCCAACATTTAGAACTTTGCATTTGTCTTTTTTTAACTGCATCTGCCACCTCTCCGACCACTGCATCAGTCTACTCAAATCTTCCTGGAGTGCTCTAATGTCCTCGTCAGAATGAATTCGACGGCCTATTTTGGTGTCATCAGCAAACTTGCTGATGTTGCTCTTTATGCCCTCATCTATGTCGTTTATGTAGATTGTGAACAGCAGGGGGCCCAACGCTGACCCCTGTGGAACACCGCTCGTTACGCTTCCTCACTCTGATTTCTCCCCATTTATGCAAACTCTCTGCTGCCTATTTGTCAACCATGCCTCTATCCAGGAAAAAATTTCTCCTCCTATTCCATGTGCCTTAATTTTCCTCAATAGTCTCTGATGTGGGACCCTGTCAAAAGACTTACTGAAGTCCATATACACAATATCATATTCATTACCATGATCTACCTCCTCAAATACCCTAGTGAAAAAAGTTAATAAATTCGTAAGGCAGGAACGCCCCTTTGTAAAACCATGCTGAGATTCGTTGATTAATTTATGCTTTTCAAGGTGGCTACGAACTGCCTCAGCAATTATTGATTCCATAAATTTTCCCACTATGGAGGTTGGGCTTATTGGTCTATAGTTCGAAGCTAAGGGCCTGTCACCTGCTTTGAAAATAGGTATCACATTTGCCATTTTCCACTTATCTGGCACCATGCCAGTTTGTAGTGATATGTTGAAAAGATTAGCCAAAGGTTTGCTAAGCTCCTCTTTACATTCCTTTAGAACCCTTGCATACAGTTCATCAGGACCTGGGGATTTGTTAGGTTTTAACTTATCTATTTGCCTAAGGACCATGTCACTTGTGACCCTAATCGTGCACAGTTTATCGTCCTGTTCTACATAATTTATCATTTCTGGAATATCGCTGGTATCCTCCTGTGTAAAAACTGAGAGGAAGTATGTGTTAAAAATTCTACACATTTCCTTATCACTGTCAGTGAGCTGACCCGAGGAACTTTTGAGTGGGCCTATCTTGTCCCTGACCTTACCTCTGTATACCTGAAAGAATCCTTTTGGGTTAGTCTTAGATTCTCTTGCAACTTTAACCTCATAATCTCTTTTTGCTTTTCTAATTCCCTTTTTTATTTCTCTCTTTAACTAAATATATCGATTTCTTAATTGCCCCTCTCCTCTTTTGATTTGCCTATATATGCCTCTCTTTTGACCAATTAGATATTTTAATCTATTGTTCATCCATTTAGGATCATTTTTGTGTGATCTGATTTCCCTATTTGGAACATAATTTGACTGAGCAGCTAGAACTATGCCCTGGAAAGCATCATATCTTTGATCATGATGCAGGTGTCACTGAATCTCATTAAATGGTTGGAGTTCCTGCGATGTACACATGCACTGTTCAAGTTGCCTTTCTGCATGCATTAATGCATACACTGAGAAGTGTTTCAAGGACAGCAAGGAAAAATCCCCAAAATCATTAATTCTCCATGCACTAACACCACTATAAACAAAGTTATAATCTTCCCAAGAGCAAGGTTGCCTTGAACATTTTAAATGTAATTGCAGAAGCCAACAATAGAGTCACTATTACAACTAGCACATCCATCAAAGTCCTGGCCAGTACCAGCTTAATGAAGGTGTTTGTACAATCCCTTACAGAGGTTGTGACAAAGTATACATGGTGAAGCAACACAAGGTGGTCCGTGGCCTAGTAGGCAACACACTCACTTCGCACACAGTGTATATGGCTCTATCCCAGCAAGGGTAGAAACCTGGGTGTTAATCATTTGGTGTGGGTCACATCCTGGGTGACAAGACTGTGGACCACAATGAAAATTAGATAGACAGTCCTTGACAACAAACCGACTTTCTTGGGTTATCCTGGGTGGCTAACCCTCTGGAGTTAAAAACCCAAACAAAATCTTATTTTATCAACATGTCTCAATAAATACATCACTGCATGTAGAATCATTATTATAATAAAAAAAGAAGTGCTAAACCTACTAGGAAGAAGCAACTTGAACAAATAACTAAGTTCATTTAGCTATAGTTACACATAGGTACAGTTACACAAGTTCAGGTGATGACAATTATCATACACAATAACATGTGTGAATTACCTGGGATAACCCAAAAAAACTAGAGGGGCTCATTTTTATTGTGCACGAGTACAACACAGGAACTCCACCAACCATTTAATATAAATCAGTGATGCCCACCTATAATAATAATAATAATAATAATAATAATAATAATTAAAATATCTTCATTTCTGCAATTACATGTACAAGATATAGAGTCCTAGCCGACATCAATGACATACTAATATACAGAAAGCCGCTTGTTATGCAGAGTATTTCAGGAAAATCAGGTCAGTTTTGTCCCAGGATGCAACCCACGCCAATCGATTAACACCCAGGTACCCATTTTACTGATGGGCGAACATAGACAACCTGTATAAGGAAACGCATCCAATGTTTCCACCCTCGCTGGGAACTGAACCCGCACACTCACCATGTGAAGCGAGAGCGTTTGCCAAATTTCCAGACATAAATGTTTGAATCATATTTAATTGTCATTTCAAACACCATTAAAGCTAACAAAGGCAGTTTCACCATCTCTGAGGTATAAGCAAGAGTTCTCCTCCAAACAACACAAGTAACCTTCACATAGTAACCAAGAGTTACCTCCACTGCTGCTAGTACTATATATAACATGGGCCAGTAGGCCTACTACTTTATTTATGCTCTCTTACTTCACGCTGTTACCTCTATATAGCCTCTGTGTCTTTACATCATTTTTACTGGCTTAATAAAGCTCTCAGAGAGTGAAACGTTAAGATAAGATAAGATAAGATAAGATTTCGTTCAGATTTTTAACCCCGGAGGGTTAGCCACCCAGGATAACCCAAGAAAGTCAGTGCGTCATCGAGAACTGTCTAACTTATTTCCATTGGGGTCCTTAATCTTGTCCCCCAGGATGCGACCCACACCAGTCGACTAACACCCAAGTACCTATTTGCTGCTAGGTGAACAGGACAACAGGTGTAAGGAAACGTGTTGAAATGTTTCCACCCGCTGGGAATCGAACCCGGGCCCTCCGTGTGTGAAGCGAGAGCTTTAGCCACCAAGCCACCGGGTCTAAAATGTCACATAAGTTGCACATGTGTCCTTTTACCTAACATATTATGGGTAATTCTTGCAATATTATTGCACAGTTGAACACGTTAAGAGGTTCATATGTTCTCACCTTATTTACTCTGTGAGGTAAACTTCTCTCCTGGAAGTATGGTGGCTTCATTGTGCAACAATAATTGTCTTTAGTGCAGTAACTCAAATGTCTAACAGACAAGTTCCTTCTTCAAGGTAAGTGAAGTTAACTTGAGGTTGTAAACCTGCAGCTGCACCACGCTGCTGCTGCTGCACCACACTGTTGCTGCTGCTGCACCACACTGTTGCTGCTGCTGCACCACACTGTTGCTGCTGCTGCTGCTGCACCACACTGCTGTACCACCACACTGCTACTGCTACACCACACTGCTGCTACTGCTGCACCACACTGCTGTACCACCACACTGCTACTGCTACACCACACTGCTGCTACTGCTGCACCACACTGCTGTTACTGCTGCACCACACTGCTGCTACTGCTGCACCACACTGCTGCTACTGCTACACCACACTGCTGCTACTGCTACACCACACTGCTGCTACTGCTGCACCACACTGCTGCTACTGCTGCACCACACTGCTGCACCACACTGCTACTGCTACACCACACTGTGCTGCACCACACTGTGCTGCACCACACTGCTACTGCTACACCACACTGTGCTGCACCACACTGTGCTGCACCACACTGCTGCTGCACCACACTGCTGCTGCACCACACTGCTGCTGCACCACACTGTGCTGCACCACACTGCTGCTGCACCACACTGTGCTGCACCACACTGCTGCTGCACCACACTGTGCTGCACCACACTGCTGCTGCACCACACTGCTGCTGCACCACACTGCTGCTGCTTGTTAGGGTTGTATGGGACACTAACAACTTACAGTGTCACCCACAACTTCCCAGTGGATCCTCCAAACTTTCCTCAGCACTAGTGTTTACAATTCAAATTCAAATTCAAAGTTTATTCTCTATAAGTATTACAATGCTGAGTTTACAGAATTTGGTTATTGTGTAGTTTACATGTATTAAAATAATAATTACAGAGTGTACCACTAGAACGCCTAGCATGGCTAGGCATTTCGGGCAGACTTAGTTTAATTCTTAATTTCAAAACATTACAAATTATGAGGTAAGTTGGTATTATGGCTAAGTGACTAAATACTAGTTTGTGGGTTTAGCAATGTGAATGCTTTTGTTTTGGCATAGTACAGAGTTTCAGTATTGGAGTATCACAGGCCAACTTATGACTAGTTAAGATTCTTTATTTTAAGATTGAGATTAATATTTCTGTTTATGGTCAAATGGGTGAGTGAGTGTAAGTGTGAACCACCAGGTGGTATTCGTGTAGTTAGTTGACAGGGTGTATCAGGGAGATAAGATGTTTTCTAATGGTAGTTTTGAAGGTGATGAATGTGTCTGCAGTTCTAGAGTTTTCAAGTAGGGTGTTCCAGATTTTAGGGCCTTTGACATACATTGAATTTTTGTAAAGGTTTAGTCGGACACGAGGAATGTCATAGAGATGTTTGTGTCTGGTGTTATGCCTGTGGGTTCTGTCACAACTATCAAGAAAGCGTTTTAGGTCAAGGTTAATATTGGAATTTAAGGTCCTGTAGATGTAGATTGCACAGTAGTAAGTGTGGATGTACTGAACAGGGAGTAAGTTTAGATCTATGAAGAGTGGGGGGGGTGTGTTGCCAGGGATGGGATTTAGTGATTATTCTTACTGTGGCTTTTTGTTGGGTTATTATTGGCTTTAGGTGTGTTGCTGCAGTTGAACCCCAAGCACAGATAGCATAGGTGAGGTATGGATAAATAAGTGAGTGGTATAGTGCGAGAAGGGCATTTTGCGGCACATAGTATCGTATCTTGGAGAGGATCCCAACTGTTTTGGATACTTTTTGGGTTATGTGTTGGATATGGGTGCTGAAATTCAGGTTGTTGTCAAGGTATAGGCCTAGGAATTTGCCCTCATTTTGTCTGATAATTAGTGTTGTCGATCTTAATGTTAATTTGCGCAACTCCTGCTCTGCTACCAAACATAATATACTAGGTTTTGTCAGTGTTAAGCGTAAGTTTATTGGCTGTCATTCAAGTCGATATTTTGATCAGCTCCTCGTTAACAATGGTGTTGAGGGTGGCAAGATTAGGGTGAGAGATGATTTAAGTCGTGTCGTCAGCAAAGAGAATGGGTTTACATGATAATAATATTTTGCCTACTAATGGCGCTAAAGCTAACTTATGACACTGAGCTTGACTCTATTATCATTACTGATTCTATGCCTTCACCGAAGGCTCTTAACTTATATAATTTATTTATTTACTTATTTATTTATTTATCTATTTATTTATTTATTTATGTCTTTGAAAATAGTACATTGAGATTTTATATTTACAATAATGGGTTGCAATGCAAAGAGAGCCTCTATTATGCCTCGGCATTATGGGCCAACTTAACATTACTGGCTTACAGTCTACTTAATACTAAGGATTATGTCATAGTTGTACAGTAGAATATTAATTATATCATAGTTGTACAGTAGATTATTAATTATAAGTGAATCTATTGTTGAAATTATGATGTGGGAATAACATAAGTGAGTATATGTGTACTGAGTATTGAGCCTTTAGTCTAGGGTGATTAAGTGGCTTTTGAGAAGAGTCTTAAATTGATTTTCAGACTGGGTTACTTGAGTATCTTCTGGTAATGAATTCCATATTTTGGGGCCCTTTATGTGCATAGAGTTTTTACACAGTGTGATATGGACACGAGGTATATCAAAAAGAGATCTGTGTCTTGTGTTGTGGTCATGGGTCCTGTTTAGGTTGGTGAGGAGAAGTTTGAGTGGGGGGGGGGGGTTATATTTGGGTGTGGAAAGACACGTAAGCAAACACTATAACATATTTATTAGAAAACGTTTCGGTCCTGGGACCTTGATCACTTCTAACATACAGAGGTAGAAAGACATTATATATATAGGCGGAGAGTGAGATGTGACGCACGTGACCTGAGGAATGTCATAAGAACATAATGGAGGAACACTGTAAGATAAGATAAGATAAGATTTCGTTCGGATTTTTAACCCCGGGGGGTTAGCCACCCAGGATAACCCAAGAAAGTCAGTGCGTCATCGAGGACTGTCTAACTTATTTCCATTGGGGTCCTTAATCTTGTCCCCCAGGATGCGACCTACACCAGTCGACTAACACCCAGGTACCTATTTGCTGCTAGGTGAACAGGACAACAGGTGTAAGGAAACGTGTCGAAATGTTTCCACCCGCCGGGAATCGAACCCGGGCCCTCCGTATGTGAAGCGGGAGCTTTAGCCACCAGGCCACCGGGCCTGGTGGCGATAAGTGAGGCTTCTAGGCACCGTCGGCGTCTGAGGCCGACGGTGCCTAGAAGCCTCACTAATCGCCGTCACCGACACTATAGAACGCAACACTGGAAACTACAAAATTTCAAAAACATTGGCATACATGATACTTAAGCAGCACCAACCCAACAACACAGGAGTCACATGATTTCATCGTCTACCCGTCCTCATCATAGGTAGAGGTTGTTTTGATAAGGACCTGCCTCGCATGGGCCAGTAGGCCTTCCACAGTGTTCCTCCATTCTTATGTTCTTATGACATTCCTCAGGTCACGTGCGTCACATCTCACTCTCCGCCTATATATATATAATGTCTTTCTACCTCTGTATGTTAGAAGTGATCAAGGTCCCAGGACCGAAACGTTTTCTAATAAATATGTTATAGTGTTTGCTTACGTGTCTTTCTAAACCAACTTGTCGGTATTTATTACCAAGGTTTATACCATATTTGGGTGTATTGTTCTGTGTATGTAGTAGACACATGAATAAGTATGGAAGTTCTTAATGGTGAGCAGATTCAGATTTTTGAAAATTGGTGGAGTATGCTGGCGGGAGTGGGAATTTATCATTCTTACTGCTGCCTTTTGCTGGGTTATTAGGGGTTTTAGTTGATTGAATGTTGTAATAAAGTTGGTAGAATTACCGACAATATGTAAAGTGAAAGGACACAAGTGCAACTAATGTGACATTTATTGTGGCAACGTTTCGCTCTCCAGGAGCTTTATCAAGCCATTACAAACAATACATGGACACAGAGGGTATATAAAGGCTCAGAGTGAGGTGAATACTAGTGAGGTACCATTTCGATGTTCACTAGTGGTAGTAGTAGTAGTAGTAGTAGTAGTAGTGGTAGTGACAAAAGTAATACGATATGGTAGAGCAATTAATTCGTACATGAGTAAAAGGATATAAAAGCTATTACTTGGGTAACATAAAAATAGGTTGGACAAATATAAACTGGAATGAGGCAGGTTGTATCAGTGTTCACTCTCTGTGCTTTGTGTAGTATAACAGGAGAGACTATGTGATGGCAGGGTTTACTGTTTTCAGGAGGATTCTTGCTAAGACTTCGGAGATGGTGAAGCTGCCGTTGTTTTGTTTAATTGTATTCGAAACAGCGATCAGTGCTGATTCAAGGCACTTGCGTGTGCGGAAATTAGTTTCTTTTATCACTAATTGGGCGTCTCTGAATTTCATAAGATGATTGGTGGAATTTCGGTGTTGTACACAGGCGTTGTTTAAGTTGTCGTTCCTACATGCGTATATGTGTTCATTGAGGCGGGTGTCGAGGTTTCTTGCTGTTTCACCTACGTAGATCTTGTCACAGCCTCCACAGGGTATAGTGTAAACTCCTGCACCACGAACCAGTCAATGCAGGAGTTTACACTTGGTACCTCACTAGTATTCACCTCACTCTGAGCCTTTATATACCCTCTGTGTCCATGTATTGTTTGTAATGGCTTGATAAAGCTCCTGGAGAGCGAAACGTTGCCACAATAAATGTCACATTAGTTGCACTTGTGTCCTTTTACTTTACATGATTGAATGTTGTTGATCCCCATGCACAAATTCCGTAGGTGAGGTAAGGGTATATGAGTGAATGGTACAGTGCCAGGAGAGCTGATTGTGGAACGTAGTACCTTATCTTTGATAGTATACCTACAGACTTGGAGATTTTCTTGGCGATTTGTTGTATGTGTGTCCGGAACTTAAGGCTACTGTCAAGGTGGATACCTAGGAATTTTCCCTCTGTGAGTCTTGTGACTGATGATCCATTTAGCGTTATGTTAATTGGATGAGTTGCAGCTTTGTTTCCAAACTGAATGAAATATGTTTTATCTGTATTCAGGGTAAGTTTATTAGTCATCATCGAGGCAGATATTTTCTGCAGTTCGGCACTTGGGTGGGAGAAGACGTATGATGTATCATCAGCAAATAATATGGGTTTGAATAGCTGTGATGCATTCGGTAGATCATTGATGTAGATGAGAAAGAGGAGTGGTCCAAGGACGCTTCCTTGTGGGACTCCTACTGTGATTGGTTGGGTGGAAGAATTTGCATCATTTGAATACACATATTGAGTTCTGTTACTAAGGTATAACTTTAGGTAGTTGAGGGAGTGGCCTCTGATACCATAGTGCGTTAATTTGGAGTACAGCAGTTCGTGGTCGACTGTATCAAAAGCTTTACGTAAATCAATGAAAATGCCCAGCGGGACTTCTTTCTTTTCTAGTGCAGTATATATTAGTTCTAGCATGTGTATGATAGCATCTATGGAAATTTTATAGCGGTGATTACTTGTACATACCTCAACATTACATGCATACGAGTAATCTCCTTGGGAGACAACAACGATATTGTTTACCGTAGTCACCCGTGTAGACATGTGAGAAAACTTAACCACCTCTGGTCACTGCAGGTGGCCCCTCGACCCTCACAATCTTATCCATATCTATCCGAGACCAGTATAAATTGGGTAGCACCCTCAAGTACGGCGCTACTAATTAATTGCGGACTGTATAGATTATATTAGTTTAACTGAATGAAAGGGGGGGGGGGGGTAGGTTACACATGGATATACCCATCAAGGAAAAACACTTGTACATAATCCCACCACTTACCAGATATTCTCTGGTGGTCACTTGATGTGGCTGGATCACCCATAACCTATCCAGTTAAAACATACCTAACTGGCCAGTATCAGTCTGCTATAACTAGAAAGGTTACTTAACTGTGGGTGGTTGATGCTCCTCATTTCCTCCATTCACCATCTCATTTCGATGTCCTGCTACACCGACACGGTTCTTATTCCAGCAGGACGAGGTATCCGTTGGTTTGTCCCGGTTTAGAAGTCGTGATTCCATAAAACTTCGCTATCCTCGGGACGAAAACCACGCGTTCACTCGGAGCAGGGCGATTTATTTCACTTCCCGCATTCTCTTAACTTAACAGTCTCGGCTGAGTGGTTGAGGGAAGTAGATGTGTGCTGGGGATCTGGACCTTCTAATTCACAGGCCTACCCATTTCTCCCGACTGATAAGTCATCATTAAAACTCCTACTGTTGGAAGACAGCTTCAGTGTTGTGAGAACTCTTATGTGCGAGCTGTGACTAAGGATATACCTAGTCAAACACTGGAAATAGTTTTCCTTTTTGCAAAGGCCCTCACAGGCCTCTGCTTCCCCTCTGCCTTTCATTTGACCTCAGCCTTTCGCCTCTATCAACATAGAGTGTAGAGGCGAATTTTGCTAGTCCACTGCTACTCGTGCCTCTCAAAATGCTCACAACTCATCGCTCTACCAACCTGAGGAATAACGACGAGTGTGCAGTTCTACGTGAGTTGGTAACCCAGGTGTCCACACACTGAAAATTCGTCTTTCACTCCAAGACACGTGTGCTAGAAGTTCTGCAAGTTGGAGTGAGTAACAATCTCTACGAGTATTGCAGTGTGTGGCAACTCTTGAGAAGTCTGCCTCAGCCTGTGACCTTGAGCGAGGCACTGCATCACCTGCCTGAGACTTTCGCCCATATTGGCTATGTGAAGAAAGGTGAATGTGCGTGCTCAGTTACCTCTGCTGTTCTCCTGTATCCCCAACTCTCCTCCTTTAAACTCAGCCGTTCGCCTCTATCAACGACGTGCAGTGTAGAGGTGTATTTTGCTGCCCCGCTGGTACTCGACTCTCTGAGTTCCGCAAGTGCTGCAGATTTGTTGTAACTATTTGCATGAGTGGATTACGCTGACTTAGGACATTGTGCTACCATCAGTACCTACGTAGGCTTAAAATGAGTGAGGAATGTCTGGCCTGCTGGGTGACCTTGAAAATGGCACTATAAGACCCGCATGCCACTTACACCCATACTGCGTGTGTCTAGTGAGGTGAATGTCCCTTCCTCGACTTTCCTATTCACCGGTATCCCTTAACTCGTCGCCATTATCTACATATGGGATAAGGGCGAGTTTAGCTGATCCAGGCCAAACAGCGCTTCAAGCCAGCCAGTGAAGGCCAAGGCTACATCTGTTCTGAATCCCAGAATGCCTTTGTGAACGTTCTACAGTGTTCCGGCCATACCTTCGGTGTTGTGAGAACTAGTTCTTATGTAGTGAAAATTTGTCTGTCATTCCAAGACACGTGTGCTAGATGTGTTAAGTGCTGCGGGTTTGGAGTTAACAAGTAGTACAGGGTTGGTAACTCTCGAGACGACTGTGGGCCCAGTGAATGACCTTGAAAATTGCACTGCGACCTGCAGGCCACTACACCCATATTGCCTGTGTCTAGCGAGGTGAATATCCTTTCCTTGTCCCTTCTCCTTCCTCGATTTGGAACTCAGTCGTTCGCCTCTATTTGCTTGTGGTCTAGAGGCGGTTTTTTGCCAGACCACATGGGTGCTTGAGTGCCCGTGTCCTCTGTGCCGCACTCCGCTCATCTTGCGAGTGTCTCCTGTGTGCCTGCCTGCCTGCCTGCTGCAAGCAGGTGTCCGGGTGGTTGGCGCGGGCTTGGTGAGCACAGTCAAGCAAGCTTGAGGGCAGCACTAAAAGCTAGCCAGAACAAGCTAAGGCAGCCTGCAGTAATAGCTGTCCTAGGGCCCAGCATGTCTGTATACGTTCTGCAGTGCTGCTGGCATACCAGTGTTTCCTGTAGTGGCTTGAGAACAATTTGACGAGCATTGCAGTGCTGACATTTTGAGCGGGACATGCCAGAGGTTCACTTATAAACATAGTAAGCTTGTGGTGATTGGCTTGTACACAGTGAACATTCATCTGTCATACGTGTGCTAGAAGTGTTAAGTGCTGCTTTCCCCAACAGTTAATTGTCATTTGTAAGCCTGTATTAAGACTTTAAAAGGCTCAGAGTGTACTTCAGTGTAGTGACTCCTTACATTTGATAAATCAGTGTAACACATGCTCTGCTCAGTGTAACTGAACTATTTAATACGGTTACATAATTAAGTTGCTTGTCCTAGTGTCATTGTTGTGTTTTATAATACATTTTCTCGTTCAGACTGAAACTTTACTGCTAAATTCCCAGTAATATTTCAAATTGCAGTGTTCATCTGTGATGTGAGTGCGTAACTTATGCTTTGTATTTTTACTGTGAACAAGCTTACTCCTGCATAATGTTCAGTTTCATGAATACTTTCTTACTTGAGTAATTCGGTTACCTTTCAACTGTGTTAAGCAAGAGTCAGCCTGTTAACATCTATGTTCCTTGCCATCTCATCTAGTGGGTCTGGCGCCTGGTTAAAATTGTAATAGTAACAATTTGCAATCATTATACTTCTAGTTATACATTGTGTAAATTGTTTTAGACTATTTGATCAACTGGATTGTAGTGTTTAACTTCTGATACACCAATTTAATGACTGCAGACACGCACTGACACATAATAAACACATTAAAACGCTGGTAACTCCAGAACCTGGGCCTAGTGTGTGACCTTGAGAAGTTGAGTGTGTTTATTACGACCAGCGGTGTACCACTCTCACCTATATTTACATCAACAAAAGTGTATTCTAAGTGATAAAGTGTACACTTGGTGTACTTGGTAACACTTGTCATACATAGTAACGTGTGTGTAAGTGAGATTGTTTAGGTACTGGTTCATCTATCTACAGCTGCACACTTATGCTTGAATACATGTATAACATAGTAACGTGTGAGTTACCCAGGATGGACCAAGGAAGTCGACCAGAGTGATTTATCTCATTGTCATTGTAATATTACCTAGTTTTTTTTTTTTTTTTTTTTTTTTTTTTTTTTTTTTTTTTTTTTTTAGTAATACTGTTTACAATCTATGGTTGGGGTAAGAGGTTGTCTTCAGCATTCATTGTGATGTCTGCTATATTATTATTTCAGTGAGGTACATTAGGTGGCAGTAGCCTGAACTAACTCAAGTGGAAGTTATCATTGAATTTGAACCTCATGTTTAATGTGATGTATGTCAGAATTCTAATTTTATGCTCAATATTACCTACTTTGTCTCTCTCTCTCTCTCTCTCTCTCTCTTTTCATCTTTGTAATTTGTGATAAGGTGTAAGACCTCGCCTGTACCATCCATTATATCATTATATGTACCATATTATTACCACACATACAAGAGGTCTCTGAGTGTGTCTTTGGTGGGGTGTGTGTCGTATTGAGTGGTGGTGGTCTGGGTTGAGTATGGTTGGAGGTGTTCATTGAACTTGAGCACTTGTGTCTTGTGATCTATTTTGGACTTCTGACTTTGTAGTGAATATTTGCTCTTGCATAAGCTATAAGGGAAAGATAAGCGAGGTTACTGGTTTATAGTCCTACACTAGACATCGTCACTAGCAAGGCATGTACAGAAACACAATCATTAGTTTGCTTTTACTACCACTGATGGTGAATAGAATAAGCTAGAAGTTGCTACAAATGAATAAGAAAAGTGAGTGAGTTCAGAAATGGATGCAGTCAGGATCCACTGATCATTACTGTGTGTTACTAAGCATTTTTTTGCATAGCATGCAAGTCTTTCACTAAGTTGCAGCTTTTTTATACTTACCTCTGCCTAAGTGTATATTATATAATAGTGTATTGTAAACAAGCATCCTAACTCAAGGATCCAATTTAGGAAAAACACACACAACTTTGTGTTTGTGGAACAGAATAAAGAGCTGATTAATGATCTACTTATTACACCTTATGGGGATATTAAGCTGCTCCGACCTCCACCAGACACTCACCACTTTAAAAAATGGGTCAGTATCATAATCTTTGGACACCCTCTCTGCATGGACCCATCCCATCTGACTCTAAGTGAGCATATCATCAAGCCTAAAAGACTTAAAGGAAAATCCCAAATTATTGCCAGTTGGGTAGGTCCTGTGCCCCTCCCCCGGAATATCTGGGTGCATGGTTTACGTTTCCTAAACATCGAAGTGTACCTACCCCCTAAACGTAGGTGTTACAAATGCCAGCACTATGGCCATGTTGCAGTAGACTGTGGAATACTACATTCTTGGTGTGGTATGTGTGCTGGGAAACATTCCACTAGAGAATGCACAGTAGGCCCTGACAGCCGAAAATTTAAGTGTATTAACTGTAAAGAAGTTGGGGTTACAGTTTCCCACAAGGACTGCAGTCAGAACCCAAACAACCTTCGATGTAAACCTGATAACAGTCCTTTAATGGTAACTGAGGATGGGGCCATCCAGTCTACCACAGCCAGATCTGAGACTGAACCTCTGCAAAGTGTGCAAGAACCCCACATCACTGCAAAGGATTCTGGTGATACCAGAATGCCATCACACACACCAGCTGTGGAGGAGCTAGCCATCCCTGCTAGCACATATGGAACTACTGGTCTGCCACTACAGATACCTATGGCTACACCTGAATATGGGGATGAGTTTGTCATTTCTCCCAATACACACAACTACAACAGTCAGACGGACACCACACAGGTAACCTCCCTGGAAATTGGAGATGAGTCAGATGCACAGGACCTACCTGCAATGAATGATGAAACAGAGAACAAATATATGTAATCAGGATGATGCTCTTGAGCATGGTGATGATGTCAAAAGTGCAGCAATCTCCGTTCAGCTTCCAGCAATTTGTGAGAAAGAAGCCCATAACTCTTGCCTTCAAAAATTGCCTTATCACTGGCTGCCAAAATGCCGAAAAATGCTTAAAAATAAAGGTCCTGAAGATAAAGACGTACAAACTATGCTATTTGCTCTTAAGTATCTGCACACTGTAGTCAAAGCATAATAGTTTTACCATCTTATGAGCAAGAGATTGTAATAACTCACTACAATGGATACATTACAAATCTTTTCATGGAACATTGCTTCCATCAGGAAGCGGTTGCCTGACTTACATCATATTAGTGCAACCAAGAATATTGATGTCATCTGTTTGCAGGAATGTAGATTGAAAGATGGAGCACCTCCACCAAACTTGCCTGGATATGCAGCTTATAACCTAAGGACAACCAACTGTTGTGTGATGTATGTCAGAAAGAACTTGCCACATTCACTCCTTTCCTTGCAGAGTCGAGTTAACATGCAGTATCATGGTGTCAAAGTATATGCAGGCGATTTTTCCATAAACATTTTTAATCTCTATGCCCCAGCGAACCAGCTTCGACCTGATGCTTTACCAGATCGCATCAATAGTGAACCTACCATCATTCTTGGAGATTTTAATGCCAGACATAAGAATATTGGTGGGTCTATAACAAACACCAATGGAACTAAACTAGTGAGATTGCTAAATGAGCATGATAATGTTCGAATTGTGGGCACTACTGAGCCTACTCACATATATGGTGGCATACTAGATCTGTGTCTTGGATTTAATACATCATATACGATGCATGACTCTGTCATAGTTGATGATCTTCTATCTGATCACTTCCCAAGACTAACAACTGTCAATCTTGATCACATCTCCAGCAATCAAGGAGCTAAATACAGAAGGAGGAAACTTATTCTCAAACCAGAACACAGAGACAACTTTATTAACCACTTGGATGAATGGTATAAGAATTACGAGCCCATTGGCACACAAAAATTTAATGATGATTTAATTACCACTATTGAGAGTGTTCTCACAGATCAAGTGGGCAGGAATAGGAAACAAAAACCCTCCACTATAAATAACAATAAAAACCAATGTAAATACTATAATGATCCACAGCTGCGCAATCTAACACATGCAGCTAGGAGGATTGGTAAAGCATACCGTGAATGTAGAACCCCAGACCTGCTCAGAACGTTCCAAGCTGCACTAACAAATGCAAGGAATAGAAAGGAAGAACTTAGGCAACAGGAATGGGAACAGTTTGTTAGTGGATTAAATAGGTCCACCCCTTTGAGTTTGGCTTGGAAAGGTATAAATAAAATAACCAGGAAAAAGACTGGCAATGTTGCTCATCCCTTTCCTCTTGAAAAAGCAAATGACCTCATAAATGACTGGTCCAAAACATCCAGGCATGAAAGCCTTCCATCTCATATTAGAAAAAATTTAGAGAGTACTTCTGAAGAAATGTTGAAACTGATTAATTTTATGAGCCAAAATATTGATGAGAGTGATTGCCTCTTTACCGAGTATGAATTAGATAATGCATTAACCAAAGGTCGATCAACTGCTCCTGGAGAGGATGGTATAACCTATGATATTCTCAGAACTCTAAGGCACGTGCCTGATAACCCTTTGTTGGCACTGTATAATCTCAGTTACATTGAGGGCGTTCTTCCTACTTCCTGGACCAATAGTCTCATTGTGCCTATCCCTAAGCCCCAACAGCCTGATACATTTAGGCCGATCTCCTTAACTAGTTGTCTTTGTAAAACTTTTGAAAGAATGATGCTTAACAGACTGTACTACAGAATCAGAGATCAACTTTCCCCCTACCTCTATGGGTTCATGAAAGGTAAAAGTGTGCAGAACTGTATTTCCACCTTTCTCACTGCACACACCTCTACTAGTTTTACCACTTTTCTTGATCTAAAATCTGCATTTGATATTGCGAACAGAACCGTTATACTACATGAATTAGCCAAAATGAATATTGGTGGTAGCTTACTCTGCTGGATAATAGGATACCTGTCAAATAGAGTATCCTCTGTCCTTTACCAAGGCTTCAGAAGTGATTCTAAAGAAATGTCTTTAGGTACACCGCAGGGAGGAGTTCTTAGTCCCATGCTATTTAATATTCTGATTAATGCTCTCCTAAATGCTCTACCTGCCTCACCTAAACATATAGCTATAAGCTATGCTGATGATATCATGATCCATACAACAGGGCATAAGAAGATGAATACCATTCTTAATGAAGTTCAAGCAATTTGTAATCGACTAGGCCTCATAATATCTTCCTCTAAAACTAAGATATTAACAAGCAAACGACATCCCCCACCCATCTATTTGCAGGGTGAAATCATTAGCTACGTTAAAACTTACAGATATCTTGGTGTAGATGTACCCTTTAACAAATCCACTATACCACAACTAAACAAGAAATGTAAAGCTAGGCTAAATGCTCTCAAAGCTGTTGCTGGCTACAATCCCAACTATGGTGCAAATGTGAGAATCGTGAGAATGATGTACATAGCCTATGTTAGGTCCTTAATTGATTATGCTGCTCCCATGTTGATATTAGCTAGAGAAAGTTCTCTCCGACCCTTGGAGTTAATGCAAAATGAAGCTCTCAGGATTATTCTTGGCTGTCCCAGATCTACAAAAGTTCTTAACATGAGGAAGGAGCTTGGTATTTCTAGTATCAGTGATAGGATTGTTGAAATTAACACTGTACTCGGTATTAGAATGTTGAGAAACGAACCAGACACTGTCACAGTGAATCTTACCAAGTGTCTAGAGGTAAATACACACAGATCTAAATGGATTGTGAAAACGTGCAATTGCATTAAGTTTTATAACCTACATGAACTGTATCACTGTAGGCAACAAGAGCATTTCACCCCTCCATGGAAGATGTGTTCATTTAATATCACATACCTACAAGTCCCTCCCAAGAAGCTCATTGCTAGTAATCCCTTCCTTAAATCTCTTGTTAGAGCAACTGCTCAAGAAGAAATTTCTCACCTAGCTGGTAGTAACAAGTTATCACAAGTTATATACACTGATGGATCTAAACAGGAGTCTTCTGGCAGGGCTGCATCTGCTCTTGTTGCCACCTCCCTAGTTAAGAACGATAATAAATTTGTTGAGTTAGGCATAAGAATTAACAACTGGGCGTCTACACTGCAAACTGAATTGTTTGCAATCCTAATGGCGCTAAAGCTAACCTATGACACTGAGCTTGACTCTATCATCATTACTGATTCTATGTCATCACTGAAGGCTCTTGACTCATATAATGACTCCAACAACATGCTCATTGGGGAAGCCAGGTATAGATACTCAAAAATTAGGGACAAAGGAATTAATGTACAATTGCTATGGATCCCATCACACATTGGATTACTCCTTCATGATAAAGTTGATATGTTAGCCAAGAAGAGTATCGAGAAGGAGAATGTAGAATATAACTTTGGTATAACTGTGTCTAGCATTAGGAATAATATTAGGAGAGAAGTAAATAATGAAAATGATTGTTATAGGAATGCAGTTAGAAGCCTGAGTAGATCTATAACCCACTATGATAACATGAACGTAGATAAGTATGTTTATGGAGCAACTTGCAATGTGAACAGACTGACTGATGTTGTAGTGGCCAGGCTTAGGCTTGGTTACAAGTACTTCTGGCAGTTTGGGAGACACACAGATGATGATCAAACTAAATGTAAATTATGTGATCAGGCATATGGTCACTCTCTTGAACACTATGTGCTTAATTGTCCACTTATTGAGGAATACAGAGACAGACAGTATAATAACCTATGTGACATGTCAAGATATCTTATTAATGAAAATAAGATACCAGATATACTAAGCAAATTTCCTAAATTTGCTTGTAACAGATAAGTGAACTATAGATATGTAGATATAAATCCATATGTATTCCTGTTAACCCTTTGGGGCCTAGTTCCTAGGCCTTTTGTGTATCCATATGCTCTCGCGCTACCGTCCACAGGATGGATATGGGGTGCACAATAAACTAGCCACTTCGGTGGCAAAATCTAAAAATCTGTGCACTAGCAGAGTTTACTGCCAGAGGGGAATCATAGGCCTGTCCCGTGTGGAAAAAATAATAATTGAACTTTTCATGTCAGAGGAAAGAAAGTCTCCCTGATAACATTGAGTATACATAGTGTATAGTGTATACTACAGGGGCTCCCTAGTATATTGATGATAAAGGCTAAAGTGTCATTTGAAAACAGGTGAATTTGTAAATGAAGTGATAAGCCTATAGAGGCAGGTGCCAGAAGTCGCCAGAACTTACCACAGGTCAGCTGTTTTTAATAATCTTCCTGGCTTGCCAGTGTACTCGCATATAACTAGTGATACCAGTGATTAGCAGAATACAGTGTTGTAGTAGCAACTAACCAGTATTATAATGGTACTTAGTGGAGTGGAGTGACTTTCATTAGTTTCTTTTTCTTGAAATACGAGACGTTACTGTGAATTTCATATAACCTGTAGTTACCAGCAGTCGCAATATACACAACGAGAAGCAATTATTACTACAGAAAAAGCGTCCTTCCTCCAAAATTTGCACCAGTCAACTATAGTGATAATATAGCATTTATTGTGGTGGAGACGTAAAAAATAAAAAAAAAAAAAAAAAAAAAAAAAAGAGAAAAGCCAGATACAGCGATTGATAAACAAGGAGGTGACCGTTCGTCATTGTAGGAGCTGCCAGATATCACCGGCTCTTCAACACGCAAGTTATACTTTTGTATCAGTCAAATCACATATTACTCGGGTAGATAATTTCCAGTAGATCCTTCATGTGTTAGCTCAAATCACCGACCAGTATGTTTTAAATAAGTGACCCACTGATCAGAGCAGATCGTCTGGCCCGAACCCTTGCCTGGTCCGAACCCTTGACTGGTCCGAACCCGGGACTGGTTTCAAACAGTTTCGTTGGACAATAAAGCAGACTGTAAACGGATGGGGTTGTAGGCGCCCTATAAACACAAACATTAAAAATCAGGAACGTGACGGTAAGCTGTCCAATATACAAAAAGAGTTAGAAACAGAAATACAAATAGCTAGAGCTTCATTTAAGGTTATTAATAGAATTTTCAAGAGGTTGCTAGTAGAATTTGCAGTAAATCAACCATTCAAATCATTATGAAGCCCTGTGTAGTCTGTGGTCAGTCAAACAAACGGGCTTCCACATGGATAAATTGTCATTTTTGTGGAAATTGGTGTCACGCCCCTTGTGCAGATATCCCAGAACTAGCTACAAGCAGTATTAAAACAGAGAAGTGTTTTTGGGTATGCCCAAATGAGGAAAATCTGTGGACTAAAATCACAAGGGTATTAAAAGAGGACAACATCAAAGCTGCTTTCATAGACAACCTGGAAGCTTTCTACAACAGATGGGAACATAAAAAGTCTGGGCTGAATGGTACTGCCCTTGATACTGGCCATGTAGTCATAAACTGTAAGGCTGGAGGTGATGTCCTGGTAGTCAGTAAATGTGGGGCTGATAGTGCTGTCCTGGGAGACAGTAATGGTGAAGCTGGAGGTGCTGTCCTGGGAGACAGTAATGGTGAAGCTGGAGGTGCTGTCCTGGGAGACAGTAATGGTGAAGCTGGAGGTGCTGTCCTGGGAGACAGAAATGGTGAAGCTGGAGATACTGTCCTGGGAGACAGAAATGGTGAAGCTGGAGGTGCTGTCCTGGGAGACAGAAATGGTGAAGCTGGAGATACTGTCCTGGGAGACAGTAATGGTGAAGCTGGAGGTGCTGTCCTGGGAGACAGAAATGGTGAAGCTGGAGATACTGTCCTGGGAGACAGAAATGGTGAAGCTGGAGATATTGTCCAGGTAGTCGGGAATTATACGCAGGAAGGAATACATATAAATGATCTCATAGGGGACAGGAGCCATAGTAGGGAAACAAGTGTAGTCAAAGATAAGATAAAACCAATATTGCAAACTAGAAATACCGCAGGAAATAGCAAACAAGAGGACTCCAATAGCAATAGTGAGGATAAATTACCAAAAACAACTGGTGGGAGCTCCATTGTTGGTGCTAGGGAGGATAGAAGTAAGACAGGGAAACATGCACCAACAGGGAATACAGTCACAGAAACCCAAGGCAAGCGGAAACCAAGCCTGTGCACATACTATGCACTTGGTATCTGCTGGCATGGGAAATCTGGAAAAACAGATGGGACACGCAACTATGACCACCCTAGAAAATGCCATGCCCATATGAAAACAGGAAAATGCAAACTCCCTTCCTGTAAGCTTTTTCACCCTGAAATGTGTACCTCTTCAGTACAGGAAAGACTGTGCTATAACTTAAATTGCCAGGCATACCATCTAAAGGGGACAAAAAGATACAAAACATCCAGGCCATGGGAAAACCTGGGTAGCCACAGCCACTCAAGAGGGAGAGGTTTTTTAGTGCCAGGAAGGAAAAAAAACTGGCAGGAAATGGCAGAAATCGTACACCAAATCCAGTCATTCCTGGAGTGGAACCACAGTCGATGGCCTCCACTCCAAACCAACAGATACAGATACTAATGCCGGAAAAAAAATCCCCCCCCAGTACCAACAATACCACCAGTCCGATAACATTCTTATTTGCAAATATACAGGGTCTAAAGCCAGCTACAAACAACAAAATACCTTTCATCCGTGGACTGCTTGCAGAGGCAAAGGCAATGTTCGCGGCTTTCACTGAGACCCACATAAAGGATCACTTGGACAACGAAGTATGGATCCCAGGTTACAACCTATACAGATGTGACAGAGTGAACAGGCAAAAGGGGGGGGTTGGCCTGTACATTGCAGAGTCACTTGTTTGCACAGAACTGCTTAATGCCTCAAATGACGTAGTGGAAGTTTTAGCAGTAAAGGTCGAGAACCAAAACCTAGTCATTGTGGTAGTCTACAAGCCTCCGGATGCAACATCCCAGCAATTCCAGGAACAGCTGTTAAAAATTGACCACTGTCTGGAAAATCTTCCAGCTCCTGCACCCAACATCTTGCTCCTGGGGGATTTCAACTTAAGGCACCTAAAATGGAGGAATATAGCAAATAATATTGTTGCAGTAATAACACCAGGAGGCAGCTCTGATGAAAACTCACACTCACACGAGCTTTTAAATCTCTGCACAAAATTCAATTTAAACCAGCAAATAATAGAGCCTACAAGACTGGAGAATACACTAGACCTCATCTTCACTAACAATGATGATCTGATAAGAAATGTCACCATATCAAAAACAATATACTCAGATCACAACATAATTGAGGTTCAGACATGTATGCATGGAGCCCCAGACCGACAAAATGAGACTAGTCACGAGGGAGCATTCACCAAATTCAACTTCAATAACAAAAACATAAAGTGGGACCAAGTAAACCAAGTCCTAACCGATATAAGCTGGGAAGATATACTAAGCAACACAGACCCAAACTTATGCCTAGAACAGATTAACTCGGTGGCACTCGATGTATGCACAAGGCTTATTCCTCTAAGAAAAAGGAGGAGTAGATGTAAAATAGAAAGAGACAGGCGCTCCCTTTACAGGCGACGGAAAAGAATAACAGAGCGGCTAAAAGAGGTCAATATATCTGAAATGCGCAGGGAGACACTGGTCAGAGAAATAGCAAGCATCGAACTTAAGCTAAAAGAATCCTTTAGGAGTCAGGAATCGCGGGAAGAACTAAAAGCCATAAATGAAATCGAAAGAAACCCAAAGTATTTCTTCTCCTATGCCAAATCAAAATCGAGAACAACGTCCAGTATTGGGCCCCTACTTAAACAAGATGGGTCCTACACAGATGACAGCAAGGAAATGAGTGAGCTACTCAAGTCCCAATATGACTCAGTTTTTAGCAAGCCGCTAACCAGACTGAGAGTCGAAGACCAAAATGAATTTTTTATGAGAGAGCCACAAAATTTGACTAACACAAGCCTATCCGATGTTATCCTGACGCCAAATGACTTCGAACAGGCGATAAATGACATGCCCATGCACTCTGCCCCAGGGCCAGACTCATGGAACTCTGTGTTCATCAAGAACTGCAAGAAGCCCCTATCACGAGCCTTTTCCATCCTATGGAGAGGGAGCATGGACACGGGGGTCGTCCCTCAGTTACTAAAAACAACAGACATAGCCCCACTCCACAAAGGGGGCAGTAAAGCAACAGCAAAGAACTACAGACCAATAGCACTAACATCCCATATCATAAAAATCTTTGAAAGGGTCCTAAGAAGCAAGATCACCACCCATCTAGAAACCCATCAGTTACACAACCCAGGGCAACATGGGTTTAGAACAGGTCGCTCCTGTCTGTCTCAACTACTGGATCACTACGACAAGGTCCTAAATGCACTAGAAGACAAAAAGAATGCAGATGTAATATATACAGACTTTGCAAAAGCCTTCGACAAGTGTGACCATGGCGTAATAGCGCACAAAATGCGCGCTAAAGGAATAACAGGAAAAGTCGGTCGATGGATCTATAATTTCCTCACTAACAGAACACAGAGAGTAGTCGTCAACAGAGTAAAGTCCGAGGCAGCTACGGTGAAAAGCTCTGTCCCACAAGGCACAGTACTAGCTCCCATCTTGTTCCTCATCCTCATATCCGACATAGACAAGGATGTCAGCCACAGCACCGTGTCTTCCTTTGCAGATGACACCCGAATCTGCATGACAGTGTCTTCCATTGCAGACACTGAAAGGCTCCAGGCGGACATCAACCAAATCTTTCAGTGGGCTGCAGAAAACAATATGAAGTTCAACGATGAGAAATTTCAATTACTCAGATATGGTAAACATGAGGAAATTAAATCTTCATCAGAGTACAAAACAAATTCTGGCCACAAAATAGAGCGAAACACCAACGTCAAAGACCTAGGAGTGATTATGTCGGAGGATCTCACCTTCAAGGACCATAACATTGTATCAATCGCATCTGCTAGAAAAATGACAGGATGGATAATGAGAACCTTCAAAACTAGGGAGGCCAAGCCCATGATGACACTCTTCAGGTCACTTGTTCTATCTAGGCTGGAATATTGCTGCACTCTAACAGCACCTTTCAAGGCAGGTGAAATTGCCGACCTAGAAAATGTACAGAGAACTTTCACGGCGCGCATAACGGAGATAAAACACCTCAATTACTGGGAGCGCTTGAGGTTTCTAAACCTGTATTCCCTGGAACGCAGGAGGGAGAGATACATGATTATATACACCTGGAAAATCCTAGAGGGACTAGTACCAAACTTGCACACGAAAATCACTCACTACGAAAGCAAAAGACTTGGCAGACGATGCACCATCCCCCCAATGAAAAGCAGGGGTGTCACTAGCACGTTAAGAGACCATACAATAAGTGTCAGGGGCCCGAGACTGTTCAACTGCCTCCCAGCACACATAAGGGGGATTACCAACAGACCCCTGGCAGTCTTCAAGCTGGCACTGGACAAGCAACTAAAGTCAGTTCCTGATCAGCCGGGCTGTGGCTCGTACGTTGGTTTGCGTGCAGCCAGCAGCAACAGCCTGGTTGATCAGGCGCTGATCCACCAGGAGGCCTGGTCACAGACCGGGCCGCGGGGGCGTTGACCCCCGAAACTCTCTCCAGGTAAACTCCAGGTATCACTGATTACATTACCATTCACAAGACGATTTAACGTCTCATAATTATTATACACATTAGAGGTCACTCCATTAAGATCTGAGACCGATGAGTGAGGATTAACTCACGGGTAATTTCCCCTGGACACATTCCATGGCGGCGCACCCGTCACCCATGGTCCTACCATTATCCACTTATTTTACCACTTTATCACGGTGGTCACGTAAATCTCGTTCCCTCACTCTTCACCAGGAACAATTACGACACTTCCCATTAGGAAGTGAGGCCTATATTAATCCCTAGACCACCGTGAACCCCAATTTCCTGATCCCATGTTTCACAGCTTCCTCACTACATTCAAAACACTGCCGCCCTCTCGTGCCCCAGCTCGACCTATACCCCCCGTACACATCTGCGCAGGCGCAGCGGGAACCCAGTTGGTTCCATTCAAAATACAAATACATTTTGACCCAAATCAACACATTAAACACTTATTAGGCACTATAGCTTCGGAAATTAAATAATTTCCACACTGCGGCCGGGCGGAAGTCGTTGTTAGACGACTTAAATTGCGTTTTCCTCCAGGAGACGATTCCAGCCCTCTCTAGATTGCGCTGCTGTTTTCCTAGTGGGTCTTACTACAATTTCTTCTTGCATTAGTTGGTCAGTGTCTTCAATATCACTCGTGTCACTTGCCACAATGTTCGATGTTGTTCAGTATCAATTAACACAATGTCACCTGGTTGAATGTTCTGTCGGTTTACTTCCTCTGGCGCACCATAAAAGTGTTCACGTAGTGTAAGAAGATATTCTTTACGCCTCACATCGGACCAATGAGTAATTACCTTATTTAACATCTTGAACTTATCACTCAACACGGTCACGTTATTGTAATCCTCATCACTTCCCTCGGGATTATCTCTATAGATAGGTGCAGCTGCTAACCTTCGTCCGCATATTAGGTGAGAGGGAGTCAGGATCTCTGCCTCAGGAGTGTCGCTCATGTATGACAGAGGGCGATTGTTTATCCGATTCTCTGCCTCCACCAACACTGCACGGAATTCCTCCAAATTAATTCTCTTCCTGTGTAGCACCTTACGAAGACATCTTTTCACTGTACCTATCATTCTTTCGTACAGTCCTCCCTGCCAAGGGGCTCTGGGAGTAATAAATTTCCAGACACACCCTCGCTGGGTCAACAAAGACTGTACATCATCACTCTTATTTAATTCCATCAAGTGTTGAGCACCCGCTACAAAATTGGTGGCATCTGAGATCATCAATCTTGGACAGGATCTCCTAGCTGCAAATTTCCGGAACAGCTGTATGAACTGTTCTGCAGACAAGTCCTGAGCCACTTCTAGATGAACAGCCCTAGTAGCTGTACAAGTAAATAGACATACATACACCTTAAAGGGAACACCATCTGAAGTACCTGTTAAAATGATTGGCCCACTATAGTCCACTCCGGTCACATCAAATGGTTTCACTAACTCCACGCGTTCCTTGGGCAATGGTGGAAGACCTGGGTACATGTAGGTTCTGGCATCCACCCGGCGACATATTACACACGACTTGATAACCCTTTTTACACTTTGCCGTCCTTGTGGAATCCAGAAGGTTTCCCGAATACAGTTTAAGGTATCCTGTACCCCACCGTCCATCATTAATTTAATCTCATCCCTGTAGGTTTCTTCTTGTACCCTCTGTAGCCAGTATTTCAGGGGATGGGGAAAATTATAGGAGATATTCATCTTACTTATAAATTTAAACACCAACCTTGTCATGCTAATCAGCTTGGGTAAGGAAGAATCTCTATTCATGTCAATGGCTAAGGAGGGACTACTGACTGGAGTGGTGCTCACCGTAATTTCGACAGGAGCAATAAGTGCCTTTTGCACCGGCCAGTTAATTTTGTCCACCAGCCAACTTGGCCCTTTAAACCACGATAAAGCACTCATAAACTTTTCATAAGTCAAGCCTCGAGACAAGAAGTCAGCCGGATTCTCGTCACCAGGAATGTGATTAAAGGTTAACATATGCTGACCCAAACTGTTATATTTCTCCTGCATTTGATTGATTTCAGTGACTCTGTTTTGTACATACACAATCTTACTGTTACCATTACGAATCCATTGTAAGGATACCTCGTTATCAGACCAAATTACGGTGTCGCTGATATTTATCTCTCGCAATTTATTTCTTATATAATTGGCTAATTTGACACCTACATAAATGGCCGTTAATTCCAACTGAGGTAAGGTACGTGATTTGATTGGAGCCACCTTAGCTTTAGACATAACAAGAGAAATGGCACTATTACATTGAAGGTAAGCGACTGCTCCATATGCTAATTTCGAAGCATCGCAAAAAATGTGGAGTACATTTTCTCCATCTTGACTGGCCACATTACGTGGGAACTCCAACATTGGTAATTTTACATATTCACCTATTAGTTCTTCCCACCTTTCAACAAATTCCTCAGGTAGGGTTTCATCCCAAGCACACTTAAGCTTCCATGCTTCTTGTATCAACAATTTTCCTCTTATGGTAAGTGGGGACACTAAGCCTAGTGGATCGAAGCATTTTGAAACTTCAGCAAGTAAGACTCTCTTGGTTAATTTATTGGGCATACTGTAGTTATTAGACTTTAACGATAACAAGTCTCTCTCTGTGTCCCAAGTCAGTCCCAGCACATTACTATATTTAGACACTTCAGCTCCAGGGTTGTCTTTATTTATTTGAGCCCTTAAACTGGACGAATTACTGTTCCATTCCCTCAGGGGCATATTTGCACCTTGCATTATTTCATTAGCCCCTTCATATATGCTCATTAGTTCCTCTTCAGTAGACATCACCCCCAGGAAATTGTCCACATAAAATTGTTTACCCATTACTCCACTCAGTGGACCACCCTTATGCTTAAGGTGTGCATTTATCGTTGCCTGGAGTAGGAATGGACTGGAGGTAGCACCAAACAATACACTCCTGAAGTGAAAAGTCTTCAGGGGACTAAGTGGGTCACTAGGATTCTCGGGCCATAAGAACCTAGTGCAATCCCGGTCAGCCTCCTGCAGACCCACTCTCAGGAAAGCTTTACTTATGTCCACCGTAAAGGCATAATTCTTAACCCTGAAGTTTAATAATATGTCTCCCAGTTTTTCCGTCAACGACGGACCTGTCATCAAACAGTCATTCAAACTAGGTACATTTTTGTTACTCCTGGCACTACAATTAAACACAATCCTCAGAGGAGTGGTCTTAGAATCCTTCTTCACTCCGTGATGTGGCAAATAGTGACCATAAATCTGGGCTTGCTCGGGAGGTACCTCCTCTATGAATTTATTATTTAACTGCTCATTAATTATATCATCGTAAGCAGTCAACAGTTCTGGTGTCTTGCTCAGTTCGTGGAGCTGAGCCTTTAATTGTCCATACGCCATCCGGTAATTAGTTGGTAGGTCTGGATGGTTCAGCTTCCACGGAAGTCTCACCCAGTATTGTTCAGATTCAAATTTAACATCCTTCTGGTATTGTTCTTGAGTAAAGGAATCATCTGGACTTTCTTCATTTACATTGATCCCTATGCTGTCCAATTCCCATAATTTATACACAGGTTCAACTTCATCCTCTATTGAAGTATATTTATACTGGGGTGATATTTCATGAGTAAGACACTGTAACTGTATTTATGGCTTCCTCCAGTCATTCATTATCAGTACGAGGAAGCCTGCCATACATCACGTGACCTCCTGCGGTCCTTAGAAGGGTGACTCCGCATTTCTTTGTCATACCCTTTACAAAGGTGGCATAATCGTCACTACCTATCAAAATATCTATTGGCCCCACAGAATCATTATTTACACCAGAAGGTGCCAAATTTACCTTATTTGAAAGCCTTTCAGTAGCGTTACCAAGCCCTATTGTAGATATTTTCTCTGGGAGCCTATCCACAATTACGGCATTAATACGTTTTCTCTCATTGCCCAGCCTGACAGTTACATAAACAGTGTCGTATGACTGGGCCTTCTTATTCGAAAGAAAGCCAGATAACTTGAGTATAGCAGGATCTCCCATTTGTACCTTCATCCCATTAAGGCAATTACGTTTTATGAAGGTACGTTGTGATCCCTGATCCAGTAATGCTGTTACAGTTTTGGATTTACGCTGTTTATCATTAATCACCACATCCAACACAGGTAAAGCTACCTCAGCTAGGCCATCATTACCGACATTAGCTGCAATCTTTCCGTTGGCTACCGTTGTGTCCGGGTTATTATCACTATCAGTACTATTGTTACCATCATTACGATTAGATCCGCCCTTACACATAGCTATGTGGTGTCTTCCCTTGTTACACTGATAACAATGGTGCAAGTTAGCACGGCAATCCCTTACATTATGATTTCCTAGACACCTGATACATCCAGCAAGCTCTTCCAATCTTTCCACTTTAACATTCCATGAATTATATAGGCATTACAGTTCTTAGAGAAATGAGTACCGTTGCCGAAGATACAATCTCTCCTTTCTTTGCCTGACCTCTTATCAACTGGGCTACCCTTATTGTGGTACTTCCTCCTCTTGCTTTGATGTGGAGAACCACTATTACTGCCCCCTGTCACTTGATATGTGCCTACGTAACCCCGTTTAGTAGGTGACTTATGATTATTGATATTGGGATAAAGTTTCCTTTTGTGGAACTTGACAGGTGCACTGGGGTCTGTAGACGTGGTATTCCTAGAGGTAATGGGTTGGCTGGTCTGCAGTTGGACAATTAGCTCCTGTAGGCCCACTCTTATTTCTTCCAACCCGAAGTAACCCTTGTGATATCTGTTAGATAGCCACTCTACTGTCTTGTGGTTCGATTTATTCTGAATCAAGGCACTCAACAACCACTCTGCTCCCTCCAGATCATATTTATTACTCAAGGTCTTAAGAGTGCTTTCTAGTTTGATCCTAAATTGCTGTAAGCTGTTGCGGTTGTGATCTGGAGTCTTCAAGCTAGCCAAATTAGCTACTAGATCCAGCTTACTTTGCTCCAAGTTACCGTAAGTGACCTCCAACAAGTCAACTGCCTCACTATAGGAGTCATCTACATTTGGGAATGCTTGTATGAGAACATGCGCATCTCCCCTTACTTGTCCCTTTAAATAGCATAATTTGGTAACACTTGCAAGATCACTCCTATCATGTACGACTGCTTTAAAGATAGGCCAAAACTCTTCCCAGTTTTCTCCCGGATTAAACACAGGCATGCATAATTCTGGGAGTTTTGGTAGACACCTCTGATTTTCCTTACTAGGTTGACCAACAACGTTGTCTACACCCTTTACCTTCTCTAAAGCCTTAGTTTTGCAGGACACAGTGTTGTCCTCCACTTCATAATATTGATCAAGCAGCCGCTCCCTTTCAGCATCATCTGCACAATTCACCAGAAGATCGCTCTCACAGTCCTTATACCACAATTTATATGACTCATATCTGCTTTCTAAGGCATCTAGGTGTAGCTTTAATTCATCAGGGTTTACCGTTTCTTGTCTCATTAACTCCATACACTTGTTGTATGATTTAGTAACATGACCCTTCCGAGCTTGTAGTGACGCTTTCTTTACTTTGGCATCCATGGACTTGCCAGCCACACTAACTTCCTCAGACCCAGCCATGGGAATTAATAATCACCAATTATACGACTTAAGTAGACACTTTGTGTGAGTAATTCTTGCACTTTACTCTTGTATAATCCTAGCCACCCATGTGCTAGTAATTAATTGGGCTAATTATCATCCACCACATGACCGATTAAATTTGTGTACCCTATACCCACTTTCTTCAATCAGTCACTTAATTATTAAGTAACTAATTCAATTAATTTTTCACTGATTGCATCCGGTTCAGGAAGGACCAGCGGGCAGATATGGAAATTTTATAGGGGTGATTACTTGTACATACCTCAACATTACATGCATATGAGTAATCTCCTTGGGAGACAACAACGATATTGTTTACCGTAGTCACCCGTGTAGACATGTGAGAAAACTTAACCACCTCTGGTCACTGCAGGTGGCCCCTCGACCCTCACAATCTTATCCATATCTATCCGAGACCAGTATAAATTGGGTAGCACCCTCAAGTACGGCGCTACTAATTAATTGCGGATTGTATAGATTATATTAATTTAACTGAATGAGGGGGGGGGGTAGGTTACACATGGATATACCCATCAAGGAAAAACACTTGTACATAATCCCACCACTTACCAGATATTCTCTGGTGGTCACTTGATGTGGCTGGATCACCCATAACCTATCCAATTAAAACATACCTAACTGGCCAGTATCAGTCTGCCATAACTAAAAAGGTTACTTAACTGTGGGTGATTGATGCTCCTTATTTCCTCCATTCACCATCTCATTTCGATGTCCTGCTACACCGACACGGTTCTTATTCCAGCAGGACAAGGTATCCGTTGGTTTGTCCCGGTTTAGAAGTCGTGATTCCATAAAACTTCACTATCCTCGGGACGAGAACCACGCGTTCACTCGGAGCAGGGCGATTTATTTCACTTCCCGCATTCTCTTAACTTAATGTTATTATCACTGATTACATTACCATTCACAAGACGATTTAACGTCTCATAATTATTATACACATTAGAGGTCACTCCATTAAGATCTGAGACCGATGAGTGAGGATTAACTCACAGGTAATTTCCCCTGGACACATTCCATGGCGGCGCACCCGTCACCCACGGTCCTACTATTATCCACTTATTTTACCACTTCATCATGGTGGTCATGTAAATCTCGTTCCCTCACTCTTCACCAGGAACAATTACGACACTTCCCATTAGGAAGTGAGGCCTATATTAATCCTTAGGCTGCCGTGAACGCCAATTTCCTGATCCCATTTTTTCACAGCTTCCTCACTACATTCAAAACACTGCCGGCCTCTCGTACCCCAGCTCGACCTAGCTTCCTCACTACATTCAAAACACTGCCGGCCTCTCGTACCCCAGCTCGACCTATACCCCTGCGCACATCTGCACTTTCGCAGCGGGAGCCCAGTTGGTTCCATTCAAAATACAAATACATTTTGACCCAAATCAACACATTAAACACTTATTAGGCACTATAGCTTCGGAAATTAAATAATTTCCACAGCATCATTTGTGCTTTTATTATTCCTGAATCCGAATTGACAAGGGTTTAATATGTGTGGTTTAATATGTGTGATACGAGGTAGGAATAGATCCATCTATGAATTAATTTTTCAAAGATTTTAGAGAGCAGTGGTAAATTAGATATTGGTCTATAGTTATTCAAGTCATCTTGGTCACCTCCTTTATGGATCGGAGTGACCCTCGCTATTTTGAGGATTGTTGGGAAGGTAGATGATTCATTGGATTTGTTAAAAAGTGTTGCAATAATTGGTGGCAATACTTGAGAAGCTTTTTTGTACATAAAAGCAGGCAAGTTGTTTATGTCTCCTGCCTTGTTTTTGAAGGGTGTTGATGATAAGCGAGACTTCTAGTGGGTTGGTTGGAGCTAGGAATAGCGTATTTGGGTAGGTACCTATGAGGTAGTCTGATGGACGGGTGTTTGAGCTTGGTATTTTGTTCCCTAGATATTTTCCTATGGTCGTGTGGAAAATACTGTATATATTTTCCAGAAATTCAGTATTTATATGTATATAGACGGCCATACTGTATTTAATAACAGTTATGTCATAGAAAATGGGAAACTGAGCCTGGGGAGAAGGGTCAGTCGCCATTGTTAATTTGAATTGGATACAACGTTAGTGTAATGGGAAGGAATTTTCGTGCTCTAGAGGTTAAAATTGGGCTGACACCTCTCAAATAGGAGGCGAAATTATTGGATGTGCATTCCTGCATAACTTGAGATATCAGGCGACTGGACAAGACAGCTCCAGGAACCTCAGATAAGCTGTCTAAATTATGTTTAATTTCTGGCCAGTAAATTCTTCATAAATGTAGGCAAAAGGGGGGGTCCTGTACATGACACATTAATCTCCAATCAAATTGGTGAGTGATATTAAGATATATTCTCCTTCTGTTATATAAATGTGTATATATATAATTCTTTATTAATTTAAGATACAGTCCACAAATTTATATATTTACCAGTATTCCTGGTGTATGTATATTTCATTTATAATTAATAGGTCCAGAGCAACTTGTGGATATGACAGTGGTAGGTATCGAAGGGGGACATTTTTTTTGCTACCTAGGTGTCCCAAATTCCTACTTGTCTAATTGATAAATAATTATCTTTTCATTTACTGTTATGTATATAATGATACATTCAGATAAATGCAATTTTCCACATTTAATTTGCCCTGGGTATGGGGTGCATAATAAACATATTAAACTAAAAACTTTGGTCCTTCTTGAGCAGGAGGTAATTAGTGAAGTCATTAATTAGTTAATTACTTATTAATTATATGTGAAATAACAGAAGGAGGTGGATGTTAAGCTCACAAATTTACTTAATGTGTAGTGGACTATAATTATTACACTATTAATTTTGAAAAGTCAAGTGTGGCTAAAGATTATATTAATGTGTATAAGTGTATGTGTAATTGGTAAGCCAAGTGAAGCTAATTATATTAATGTGTATATTAATTTTGCAAAGCCAAAGTGGCTAGGATTTATATTAATGTATTTGTATAATATTAATTTGATAAGACAATTCTGGCCAAGATTTATATCAGTGTATGTGTAATTGATAAGACAAGTGTGGCTAAAGATTATATTGTGTATAATATTAATTTTGCTATGCCAAATTCTGGCAAGGATTTATATTAATTTGTATAATAATTTTGATAAGCCAAGTCTGGCTAAAGGTTTGTTTGTAATAATGTACATTTAAAATTTATATCATAATTTTTTTTCATATAATTGCTAAGCTCAAGTAGCTAGGATTTATTCAAAGGTAAGTTGTATCAGTGTTGTAAGTTGTAATCAGTGTTATTAATTAAGTTGAATTTAATACATTGCATCATGGCTGAAAATGAGGAAATTAATATAGAAGACAAACATATGGAATATAGAGTAAAGAAAGCATCAATACAGGCTAGAAAAGTTCATGTAACCAAGGCATGTAATAAGTGCTTGGAATTAATGAATCAAGAAACTGTGAATACTGATGATTTAAAATTGTATTTAGATGCTTTAGGTAATAGATATGATTCATACAAGTGACAGCGTGACACTGTCAGCGTGCATCGTTGTGCTCCGGGTTTTCTGGTGTTTTCACGGTCGCTCTTACGTGCTAGAACTTTAATTTGTGCCATCAATCCTATACAATACATCCCTCTAGCGCCTGGAACCATTCTTGGGCAGAAAACATTATATACTGATTCAAAAAAAGGAGAATTAGTGTGCACTACCTAGCAGAGTTTACTGCCAGAGGGGAATCATAGGCCTGTGTTCCGTGTGAAAAAAAAAATAATAATAATTGAACTTTTCGTGTCAGAGGAAAGAAAGTCTCCCTGATAACATTGAGTATACATAGTGTATAGTGTATACTACAGTGGCTCCCTAGTATATTGATGATAAAGGCTAAAGTGTCATTTGAAAACAGGTGAATTTGTAAATGAAGTGATAAGCCTATAGAGGCAGGTGCCAGAAGTCGCCAGAAACTTACCACAGGTCAGCTGTTTTTAATAATCTTCCTGGCTTGCTAGTGTACTCGCATATAATCTAGTGATACCAGTGAATAGCAGAATACAGTGTTGTAGTAGCAACTAACCAGTATTATAATGGTACTTAGTGGAGTGGAGTGACTTTCATTAGTTTCTTTTTTCTTGAAATACCAGACATATACTGTGAATTTCATATAACCTGTAGTTACCAGCGGTCGCAATACACACAACGAGAAGCAATTATTACTCCAGAAAAAGCGTCCTTCCCAGTCCGAACCCTGGACTGGTCCGAACCCTGGACTGGTTTCAAACGGTTTCGTTGGACAATAAAGCAGACTGTAAACGGATGGGGTTGTAGGCGCCCTTATAAACACAAACATTAAATATATGTCAGGAACGTGCATGGTAAGCTGTCCAATATACAAAAACAGTTAGAAACAGAAATACAAATAGCTAGAGCTTCATTTAAGGAGGTTATTAATAGAATATTCAAGAGGTTGCTAGTAGAATTGCAGTAAATCAACCATTCAAATCATTATGAAGCTGTGTGTAGTCTGTGGTCAGTCAAACAAACGGGCTTCCACATGCATAAATTGTCATTTTTGTGGAAATTGGTGTCACGCCCCTTGTGCAGATATCCAAGAACTAACTACAAGCAGTATTAAAACAGGGAAGTGTTTTTGGGTATGCCCAAATGAGATAAATCTGTGGACTAAAATCACAAGGGTATTAAAAGAGGTCAACATCAAAGCTGCTTTCATAGAAAACCTGGAAGCTTTCTACAACAGATGGGAACATAAAAAGTCTGGGCTAAATGGTACTGCCCTTGATACTGGCCATGTAGTCAGAAACTGTAAGGCTGGAGATGAAGTCCTGGTAGTCAGTAAATGTGGGGCTGATAGTGCTGTCCTGGGAGACAGTAATGGTGAAGCTGGAGGTGCTGTCCTGGGAGACAGTAATGGTGAAGCTGGAGGTGCTGTCCTGGGAGACAGTAATGGTGAAGCTGGAGATGCTGTCCTGGGAGACAGTAATGGTGAAGCTGGAGATGCTGTCCTGGGAGACAGATTAGATTAGATTTAGATTTTGCCACCGAAGTGGCTAGTTTATTGTGCACCCCATATCCATCCTGTGGACGGTAGCGCGAGAGCATGTGGATACACAAAAGGCCTAGGAACTAGGCCCCAAAGGGTTAACAGGAATACATATGGATTTATATCTACATATCTATAGTTCACTTATCTGTTACAAGCAAATTTAGGAAATTTGCTTAGTATATCTGGTATCTTATTTTCATTAATAAGATATCTTGACATGTCACATAGGTTATTATACTGTCTGTCTCTGTATTCCTCAATAAGTGGACAATTAAGCACATAGTGTTCAAGACAGTGACCATATGCCTGATCACATAATTTACATTTAGTTTGATCATCTGTGTGTCTCCCAAACTGCCAGAAGTACTTGTAACCAAGCCTAAGCCTGGCCACTACAACATCAGTCAGTCTGTTCACATTGCAAGTTGCTCCATAAACATACTTATCTACGTTCATGTTATCATAGTGGGTTATAGATCTACTCAGGCTTCTAACTGCATTCCTATAACAATCATCTTCATTATTTACTTCTCTCCTAATATTATTCCTAATGCTAGACACAGTTATACCAAAGTTATATTCTACGTTCTCCTTCTGGATACTCTTCTTGGCTAACATATCAACTTTATCATGAAGGAGTAATCCAATGTGTGATGGGATCCATAGCAATTGTACATTAATTCCTTTGTCCCTAATTTTTGAGTATCTATACCTGGCTTCCCCAATGAGCATGTTGTTGGAGTCATTATATGAGCCAAGAGCCTTCAATGATGACATAGAATCAGTAATGATGATAGAGTCAAGCTCAGTGTCATAGGTTAGCTTTAGCGCCATTAGGATTGCAAACAATTCAGTTTGCAGTGTAGACGCCCAGTTGTTAATTCTTATGCCTAACTCAACAAATTTATTATCGTTCTTAACTAGGGAGGTGGCAACAAGAGCAGATGCAGCCCTGCCAGAAGACTCCTGTTTAGATCCATCAGTGTATATAACTTGTGATAACTTATTACTACCAGCTAGGCGAAAAATTTCTTCTTGAGCAGTTGCTCTAACAAGAGATTTAAGAAAGGGATTACTAGCAATGAGCTTCTTGGGAGGGACTTGTAGGTATGTGATATTAAATGAACACATCTTCCATGGAGGGGTGAAATGCTCTTGTTGCCAACAGTGATACAGTTCATGCAGGTTATAAAACTTAATGCAATTGCACGTTTTCACAATCCATTTAGATCTGTGTGTATTTACCTCTAGACACTTGGTAAGATTCACTGTGACAGTGTCTGGTTCGTTTCTCAACATTCTAATACCGAGTACAGTGTTAATTTCAACAATCCTATCACTGATACTAGAAATACCAAGCTCCTTCCTCATGTTAAGAACTTTTGTAGATCTGGGACAGCCAAGAATAATCCTGAGAGCTTCATTTTGCATTAACTCCAAGGGTCGGAGGGAACTTTCTCTAGCTAATATCAACATGGGAGCAGCATAATCAATTAAGGACCTAACATAGGCTATGTACATCATTCTCACGATTCTCACATTAGCACCATAGTTGGGATTGTAGCCAGCAACAGCTTTGAGAGCATTTAGCCTAGCTTTGCATTTCTTGTTTAGTTGTGGTATAGTGGATTTGTTAAAGGGTACATCTACACCAAGATATCTGTAAGTTTTAACGTAGCTAATGATTTCACCCTGCAAATAGATGGGTGGGGGATGTCGTTTGCTTGTTAATATCTTTGTTTTAGAGGAAGATATTATAAGGCCTAGTCGATTACAAATTGCTTGAACTTCATTAAGAATGGTATTCATCTTCTTATGCCCTGTTGTATGGATCATGATATCATCAGCATAGCTTATAGCTATATGTTTAGGTGAGGCAGGTAGAGCATTTAGGAGAGCATTAATCAGAATATTAAATAGCATGGGACTAAGAACTCCTCCCTGCGGTGTACCTAAAGACATTTCTTTAGAATCACTTCTGAAGCCTTGGTAAAGGACAGAGGATACTCTATTTGACAGGTATCCTATTATCCAGCAGAGTAAGCTACCACCAATATTCATTTTGGCTAGTTCATGTAGTATAACTGTTCTGTTTGCAATATCAAATGCAGATTTTAGATCAAGAAAAGTGGTAAAACTAGTAGAGGTGTGTGCAGTGAGAAAGGTGGAAATACAGTTCTGCACACTTTTACCTTTCATGAACCCATAGAGGTAGGGGGAAAGTTGATGTCTGATTCTGTAGTACAATCTGTTAAGCATCATTCTTTCAAAAGTTTTGCAAAGACAACTAGTTAAGGAGATCGGCCTAAATGTATCAGGCTGTTGGGGCTTAGGGATAGGCACAATGAGACTATTGGTCCAGGAGGTAGGAAGAACGCCCTCAATGTAACTGAGATTATACAGTGCCAACAAAGGGTTATCAGGCACGTGCCTTAGAGTTCTGAGAATATCATAGGTTATACCATCCTCTCCAGGAGCAGTTGATCGACCTTTGGTTAATGCATTATCTAATTCATACTCGGTAAAGAGGCAATCACTCTCATCAATATTTTGGCTCATAAAATTAATCAGTTTCAACATTTCTTCAGAAGTACTCTCTAAATTTTTTCTAATATGAGATGGAAGGCTTTCATGCCTGGATGTTTTGGACCAGTCATTTATGAGGTCATTTGCTTTTTCAAGAGGAAAGGGATGAGCAACATTGCCAGTCTTTTTCCTGGTTATTTTATTTATACCTTTCCAAGCCAAACTCAAAGGGGTGGACCTATTTAATCCACTAACAAACTGTTCCCATTCCTGTTGCCTAAGTTCTTCCTTTCTATTCCTTGCATTTGTTAGTGCAGCTTGGAACGTTCTGAGCAGGTCTGGGGTTCTACATTCACGGTATGCTTTACCAATCCTCCTAGCTGCATGTGTTAGATTGCGCAGCTGTGGATCATTATAGTATTTACATTGGTTTTTATTGTTATTTATAGTGGAGGGTCTTTGTTTCCTATTCCTGCCCACTTGATCTGTGAGAACACTCTCAATAGTGGTAATTAAATCATCATTAAATTTTTGTGTGCCAGTGGGCTCGTAATTCTTATACCATTGATCCAAGTGGTTAATAAAGTTGTCTCTGTGTTCTGGTTTGAGAATAAGTTTCCTCCTTCTGTATTTAGCTACTTGATTGCTGGAGATGTGATCAAGATTGACAGTTGTTAGTCTTGGGAAGTGATCAGATAGAAGATCATCAACTATGACAGAGTCATGCATCGTATATGATGTATTAAATCCAAGACACAGATCTAGTATGCCACCATATATGTGAGTAGGCTCAGTAGTGCCCACAATTCGAACATTATCATGCTCATTCAGCAATCTCACTAGTTTAGTTCCATTGGTGTTTGTAATAGACCCACCAATATTCTTATGTCTGGCATTAAAATCTCCAAGAATGATGGTAGGTTCACTATTGATGCGATCTGGTAAAGCATCAGGTCGAAGCTGGTTCGCTGGGGCATAGAGATTAAAAATGTTTATGGAAAAATCGCCTGCATATACTTTGACACCATGATACTGCATGTTAACTCGACTCTGCAAGGAAAGGAGTGAATGTGGCAAGTTCTTTCTGACATACATCACACAACAGTTGGTTGACCTTAGGTTATAAGCTGCATATCCAGGCAAGTTTGGTGGAGGTGCTCCATCTTTCAATCTACATTCCTGCAAACAGATGACATCAATATTCTTGGTTGCACTAATATGATGTAAGTCAGGCAACCGCTTCCTGATGGAAGCAATGTTCCATGAAAAGATTTGTAATGTATCCATTGTAGTGAGTTATTACAATCTCTTGCTCATAAGATGGTAAAACTATTATGCTTTGACTGCAGTGTGCAGACACTTAAGAGCAAATAGCATAGTTTGTACGTCTTTATCTTCAGAACCTTTATTTTTAAGCATTTTTCGGCATTTTGGCAGCCAGTTATAAGGCAATTTTTGAAGGCAAGAGTTATGGGCTTCTTTCTCACAAATTGCTGGAAGCTGAACGGAGATGGCTGCACTTTTGACATCATCACCATGCTCAAGAGCATCATCCTGATTACATATATTTATTAAACTTGTCAGGATCTGTTCAAGATGCTCAATTTTTTTCTGGAAATTTGTTATAATATGAGGAAGGTCAGGCGAATCCAATGCCTCTCCGGAAAATGGCACTTCTGGGTTAGAGCTTCCTTTAACACCTATCACCTTAACAGGTACCATGGTTACATTAGTGTTCTCTGTTTCATCATTCATTGCAGGTAGGTCCTGTGCATCTGACTCATCTCCAATTTCCAGGGGGGTTACCTGTGTGGTGTCCGTCTGACTGTTGTAGTTGTGTGTATTGGGAGAAATGACAAACTCATCCCCATATTCAGGTGTAGCCATAGGTATCTGTAGTGGCAGACCAGTAGTTCCATATGTGCTAGCAGGGATGGCTAGCTCCTCCACAGCTGGTGTGTGTGATGGCATTCTGGTATCACCAGAATTGTTTGCAGTGAGGTGGGGTTCTTGCACACTTTGCAGAGGTTCAGTCTCAGATCTGGCTGTGGTAGACTGGATGGCCCCATCCTCAGTTACCATTAAAGGACTGTTATCAGGTTTACCTCGAAGGTTGTTTGGGTTCTGACTGCAGTCCTTGTGGGAAACTGTAACCCCAACTTCTTTACAGTTAATACATTTAAATTTTTGGCTGTCAGGGCCTACTGTGCATTCTCTAGTGGAATGTTTCCCAGCACACTTACCACACCAAGAATGTAGTATTCCACAGTCTACTGCAACATGGCCATAGTGCTGGCATTTGTAACACCTACGTTTAGGGGGTAGGTACACTTCGATGTTTAGGAAACGTAAACCATGCACCCAGATATTCCGGGGGAGGGGCACAGGACCCACCCAACTGGCAATAATTTGGGATTTTCCTTTAAGTCTTTTAGGCTTGATGATATGCTCACTTAGAGTCAGATGGGATGGGTCCATGCAGAGAGGGTATCCAAAGATTATGATACTGACCCATTTTTTAAAGTGGTGAGTGTCTGATTGAGGTCGGAGCAGCTTAATATCCCCATAAGGTGTACTAAGTAGATCATTGATCAGCTCTTTATTCTGTTCCACAAACACAAAGTTGTGTGTGTTTTTCCTAAATTGGATCCTTGAGTTAGGATGCTTGTTTACAGCTTCCATTAGCCATGCACACTTAGCAGGCAGCGGGGTGTTGTCAGGGAAGTTCAGCTTAACACATTCTTCCTTTGAAGAAAGACTTCTTGCAGCCTCTGTGCACCAAGGACGTTTAGTATCACATTGTGTACGAGTCAAGTGAGTCTGACTACGTCGACGCTCTAGCCCTTTCTCACTTTTTCTCTTTTGTTTACTTTTAAAGGTCTGGAAGCTATCATCATTTCCATCACCTGCAGAAATAGGTTCCTCTATGACAGTTGCCATGTTTGCCAGTGATGATATCTGGTGTAAGACTCACAACACAAGAATTCCTCGCTTATCTTTCCCTTATAGCTTATGCAAGAGCAAATATTCACTACAAAGTCAGAAGTCCAAAATAGATCACAAGACACAAGTGCTCAAATTCAATGAACACCTCCAACCATACTCAACCCAGACCACCACCACTCAATACGACACACACCCCACCAAAAACACACTCAGAGACCTCTTGTATGTGTGTTAATAATATGGTACATATAATGATATAATGGATGGTACAGGCGAGGTCTTATACCATATCACAAATTACAAAGATGAACAGAGAGAGAGAGAGAGAGAGAGAGAGAGAGAGAGAGAGAGAGAGAGAGAGAGAGAAAGTAGGTAATATTGAGCATAAAATTAGAATTCTGACATACATCACATTAAACATGAGGTTCAAATGATAACTTCCACTTGAGATAGTTCAGGCTACTGCCACCTAATGTACCTCACTGAAATAATAATATAGCAGACATCACAATGAATGCTGAAGACAACCTCTTACCCCAACCATAGATTGTAAACAGAATTACTTAAAAAAAAAAAAAAAAAAAAAAAAAAAAAAAAAAAAAAAAAAAAAAAAAAAAAAAAAAAAAAAAAAAAAACTAGGTGATGTTACAATGACAATGAGATAAATCACTCTGGTTGACTTCCTTGGTCCATCCTGGGTAACTCACACGTTACTATGTTATACATGTATGCAAGCATAAGTGTGCAGCTGTAGATAGATGAACCAGTACCTAAACAATCTCACTTACACACGCATTACTATGTATGACAAGTGTTACCAAGTACACCAAGTGTACACTTTATCACTTAGAATACACTTTTGTTGATGTAAATATAGGTGAGAGTGGTACACCGCTGGTCGTAATAAACACACTCAACTTCTCAAGGTCACACACTAGGCCCAGCTTCTGGAGTTACCAGCGTTTTAATGTGTTTATTATGTGTCAGTGCGTGTCTGCAGTCATTAAATTGGTGTATCAGAAGTTAAACACTACAATCCAGTTGATCAAATAGTCTAAAACAATTTACACAATGTATAACTAGAAGTATAATGATTGCAAATTGTTACTATTACAATTTTAACTAGGCGCTAGACCCACTAGATGAGATGGCAAGGAACATAGATGTTAACAGGCTGACTCTTGCTTAACACAGTTGAAAGGTAACCGAATTACTCAAGTAAGAAAGTATTCATGAAACTGAACATTATGCAGGAGTAAGCTTGTTCACAGTAAAAATACAAAGCATAAGTTACACACTCACATCACAGATGAACACTGCAATTTGAAATATTACTGGGAATTTAGCAGTAAAGTTTCAGTCTGAACGAGAAAATGTATTAGAAAACACAACAATGACACTAGGACAAGCAACTTAATTATGTAACCGTATTTAATAGTTCAGTTACACTGAGCAGAGCATGTATTACACTGATTTATCAAATGTAAGGAGTCACTACACTGAAGTACACTCTGAGCCTTTTAAAGTCTTAATACAGGCTTACAAGTGACAATTAACTGTTGGGGAAAGCAGCACTTAACACTTCTAGCACACGTATGACAGATGAATGTTCACTGTGTACAAGCCAATCACCACAAGCTTACTATGTTTATAAGTGAACCTCTGGCATGTCCCACTCAAAATGTCAGCACTGCAATGCTCGTCAAATTGTTCTCAAGCCACTACAGGAAACACTGGTATGCCAGCAGCACTGCAGAACGTATACAGACATGCTGGGCCCTAGGACAGCTATTACTTGCAGGCTGCCTTAGCTTGTTCTGGCTAGCTTTTAGTGCTGCCCTCAAGCTTGCTTGACTGTGCTCACCAAGCCCGCGCCAACCACCCTGGACACCTGCTTACAGCAGGCAGGCAGGCAGGCACACAGGAGACACTCGCAAGATGAGCGGAGTGCGGCACAGAGGACACGGGCACTCAAGCACCCATGTGGTCTGGCAAAAAACCGCCTCTAGACCACAAGCAAATAGAGGCGAACGGCTGAGTTCCAAATCGAGGAAGGAGAAGGGACAAGGAAAGGATATTCACCTCGCTAGACACAGGCAATATGGGTGTAGTGGCCTGCAGGTCGCAGTGCAATTTTCAAGGTCATTCACTGGGCCCACAGTCGTCTCGAGAGTTACCAACCCTGTACTACTTGTTAACTCCAAACCTGCAGCACTTAACACATCTAGCACACGTGTCTTGGAATGACACAAATTTTCACTACATAAGAACTAGTTCTCACAACACCGAAGGTACGGCCGGAACACTGTAGAACGTTCACAAAGGCATTCTGGGATTCAGAACAGATGTAGCCTTGGCCTTCACTGGCTGGCTTGGAGCGCTGTTTGGCCTGGATCAGCTAAACTCGCCCTTATCCCATATGTAGATAATGGCGACGAGTTAAGGGATACCGGTGAATAGGAAAGTCGAGGAAGGGACATTCACCTCACTAGACACACGCAGTATGGGTGTAAGTGGCATGCGGGTCTTATAGTGCCATTTTCAAGGTCACCCAGCAGGCCAGACATTCCTCACTCATTTTAAGCCTACGTAGGTACTGATGGTAGCACAATGTCCTAAGTCAGCGTAATCCACTCATGCAAATAGTTACAACAAATCTGCAGCACTTGCGGAACTCACATATTCGAGTACCAGCGGGGCAGCAAAATACACCTCTACACTGCACGTCGTTGATAGAGGCGAACGGCTGAGTTTAAAGGAGGAGAGTTGGGGATACAGGAGAACAGCAGAGGTAACTGAGCACGCACATTCGCCTTTCTTCACATAGTCAATATGGGCGAAAGTCTCAGGCAGGTGATGCAGTGCCTCGCTCAAGGTCACAGGCTGAGGCAGACTTCTCAAGAGTTACCACACACTGCAATACTCGTAGAGATTGTTACTCACTCCAAGCTTGCAGAACTTCTAGCACACGTGTCTTGGAGTGAAAGACGAATTTTCAGTGTGTGGACACCTGGGTTACCAACTCACGTAGGACTGCACACTCGTCGTTATTCCTCAGGTTGGTAAAGCGATGAGTTGTGAGCATTTTGAGAGGCACGAGTAGCAGTGGACTAGCAAAATTCGCCTCTACACTCTATGTTGATAGAGGCGAAAGGCTGAGGTCAAATGAAAGGCAGAGGGGAAGCAGAGGCCTGTGAGGGCCTTTGCAAAAAGGAAAACTATTTCCAGTGTTTGACTAGGTATATCCTTAGTCACAGCTCGCACATAAGAGTTCTCACAACACTGAAGCTGTCTTCCAACAGTAGGAGTTTTAATGATGACTTATCAGTCGGGAGAAATGGGTAGGCCTGTGAATTAGTAGGTCCAGATCCCCAGCACACGTCTACTCCCCTCAACCACTCAGCCGAGACTGATGATGTCACAGTCAGCCCTGGGAGACAGTAATGGTGAAGCTGAGACAGTAATGGGAGACAGTAATGGTGAAGGAGATGCTGTCCTGGGAGACAGTAATGGTGAAGCTGGAGATGTCCTGGGAGACAGTGGAGATCCAGGGTCGGGAATTATACGCAGGAAGGAATACATATAAATGACCTCATAGGGGACAGGAGCCATAGTAGGGAAACAAGTGTAGTCAAAGATAAGATAAAACCAATATTGCAAACTAGAAATGCCGCAGGAAATAGCAAACAAGAGGACTCCACTAGCAATAGTGAGGATATATTACCAAAAACAACTGGTGGGAGCTCCATTGTTGGTGCTAGGGAGGATAGAAGTAAGACAGGGAAACATGCACCAACAGGGAATACAGTCACAGAAACCCAAGGCAAACGGAAACCAAGCCTGTGCACATACTATGCACTCGGTATCTGCTGGCATGGGAAATCTGGAAAAACAGATGGGACGTGCAACTATGACCACCCTAGAAAATGCCATGCCCATATGACAACAGGAAAATGCAAACTCCCTTCCTGTAAGCTTTTTCACCCTGAACTGTGTACCTCTTCAGTACAGGAAAGACTGTGCTATAACTTAAATTGCCAGGCATACCATCTAAAGGGGACAAAAAGATACAAAACATCCAGGCCATGGGAAAACCTGGGTAGCCACAGCCACTCAAGAGGGAGAGGTTTTTTAGTGCCAGGAAGGAAAAAAAACTGGCAGGAAATGGCAGAAATCGTACACCAAATCCAGTCATTCCTGGAGTGGAACCACAGTCGATGGCCTCCACTCCAAACCAACAGATACAGATACTAATGCCGGAAAAAAAAATCCCCCCCCCCAGTACCAACAATACCACCAGTCCGATAACATTCTTCTTGGCAAATATACAGGGTCTAAAGCCAGCAACAAACAACAAAATACCTTTCATCCGTGGACTGCTTGCAGAGGCAAAGGCAATGTTCGCGGCTTTCACTGAGACCCACATAAAGGATCACTTGGACAACGAAATATGGATCCCAGGTTACAACCTATACAGATGTGACAGAGTGAACAGGCAAAAGGGGGGGGGGGTTGGCCTGTACATTGCAGAGTCACTTGTTTGCACAGAACTGCTTAATGCCTCAAATGATGTAGTGGAAGTTTTAGCAGTAAAGGTCGAGAACCAAAACCTAGTCATTGTGGTAGTCTACAAGCCTCCAGATGCAACATCCCAGCAATTCCAGGAACAGCTGTTAAAAATTGACCACTGTCTGGAAAATCTTCCAGCTCCTGCACCCAACATCTTGCTCCTGGGGGATTTCAACTTAAGGCACATAAAATGGAGGAATATAGCAAATAATATTGTTGCAGTAATAACACCAGGAGGCAGCTCTGATGAAAACTCACACTCACGCGAGCTTTTAAATCTCTGCACAAAATTCAATTTAAACCAGCAAATAATAGAGCCTACTAGACTGGAGAATACACTAGACCTCATCTTCACTAACAATGATGATCTGATAAGAAATGTCACCATATCAAAAACATACTCAGATCACAACATAATTGAGGTTCAGACATGTATGCGTGGAGCCCCAGACCGACATAATGAGATTAGTCACGAGGGAGCATTCACCAAATTCAACTTCAATAACAAAAACATAAAGTGGGACCAAGTAAACCAAGTCCTAACCGATATAAGCTGGGAAGATATACTAAGCAACACAGACCCCAACTTATGCCTAGAACAGATTAACTCGGTGGCACTCGATGTATGCACAAGGCTTATTCCTCTAAGAAAAAGGAGTAGTAGATGTAAAATAGAAAGAGACAGTCGCTCCCTTTACAGGCGACGGAAAAGAATAACAGAGCGGCTAAAAGAGGTCAATATATCTGAAATGCATAGGGAGACACTGGTCAGATTCATTCATTCATTAAAGATTTGCCGGTACTTCCGGCCCGGGTCTTCTCCAGATGGTGACCCGGCGGTGGCCCCCGGGGCGGGGGTGTCGATCGTCTTCTTCATTCTTCTATCTTCTCTCTTGGGCCCTCCGGTTGGAGGGTAACTTCTTCTTCTATCTTGCACTGACTCCCCAAGTGGGGAGTGTCTTCTTTCTTTCTCGTCGGCAGGCATCGCAAGGTCAAGGGTCTTCAGGCACTTGTAGCTCCGTCAAATTTTGGTAGTGTGGCATTGGTTCTAGGTGATTCAGACTTTTACCTAGAAAGCGGTACAGGCTCCATTGGATTTTTTTTTTTTTTTTTTTTTTTTTTTTTTTATGGGGGGGGGGGGGGAGAGGAGGTAGGGGAGTGAAAGAAGGAAGAGTAGGAGAGGTGATAGATGGAGCGTAGTGGCGACTCGTAGTTGTATGTGGCGGCGTCATCGAGGTGGTGGGTGGGCAGCCAGGATGGGGATGAGAGTTCCCAGGTCTTGGGTGGCGAGGTACACCAGCCGGGCTGCGGTGTCTTCTCGGTTCGGGTCCCCAGGCGCCATTGGGAAGTGCCTTCATCGGAGTGGCACCGTCGCTGGACAGTCGAGGAGGTAGTGCACTAGTGGACCTGGGACCATCTGGTTGCAATGGCAGCAGCGCTCCTCTCGCACGCGGTCAATGAGTCTTCTGGCAGTAGGGTAGCCAAGTCGCAGCCGGTGGACCCCAACCTGCAACTTCCTGTCTAGCCTCCGCATGCTCGGCGGGGGCTCCCCACGGGTCGCCCTGTCATACCAGATCCGGCTCCGCGATGTGCCTGGCCCTGGTAGCGGGCGCCTGGCTGCATCAGCTGCCCACAGATCCACCTGCCTTCGGCTGATAGCAATGGTGGTCACTGGCTGGGCCTCAAGGGTTGCCGACTTCGCCGCTCGATCTGCCGCATCATTCCCAGCGAGGTCGATGTGGCTCGGTATCCAGTTGATTGTTGCTTGCTGTCCCTGCTCCTTAAGTGTCTGCAGGTCCTTCCTGATGGCAGTAATTAGCCGGATGTTGTCCCTGGGCTCCCTGTGCATGACGGCCTGGATCGCCGCTCTGGAGTCCACATGAATGACTGGGGGTCGCCGATGATCCAGGAGTGCGTGTTGCAGGGCCCTCTGGATGGCATGGAGTTCTGCCTGGAGAATTGTGCAGTGATCTTGGAGACGCCATCCAGCCGTCAGAGTGGCATGGTGCACCCCGGCACCTGTGCGGCCAGCCTCTGGATCCCGGGAGCCATCGGTGTAATATACGGCGCACCCAGGGTGCTCTGCTGCTGCAATACTCACTGCAGCCCATTGCTGCAGCACGTGTTGTGGACAGTGACGCTTGCTAACTGGGAGGTCTTGGATGTGGATCACAACTGCTTCTGGTGCCCAGGGCGGGAGTACAGAGTACCCCGCCACAGGCCGGTCACAGCCCTTGTCGACTATAAGCGCCATGGGGAGGAGTTTGCTTGCTACATCAGCCGCTGACCACACCCACAGCCGGCCAGGAGACTCCCTGAGGTCTCCCTGTTGCCATTCAAGGAGGTGTTGCAGCAGTCCCTCTCCACTGGGGAGTTGTACGTACTTGGCCACCCTCCTGGCTGCCACAAGGGCGATTCTGTCGCGTAGCGGCTGCAATTGAGCCTCATGATTCAGGGGCACAGTGTTCGTCCACCTCGGCGCCCCCAACATGATCCGAGCTGCAGTATTTTGGACGACGTTGAGTCTTCGAAGGTGCGTTGGGCGGGCATGGACAAGGGTAAGTGCCCCATAGTCGATGAGAGAGCGCACCGCCTGCACATAGAATAATCGGAGAATGTCACGGCTGGCCCCTGACCTAGGGCTGGCGAGGGCCCGCATGGCGGTGACCCTTTGCATGGTCCGCTCTCTGACGTACTCCGCCTGATTCCGAAAGGAGAGCCGATTGTCGATGTGCACTCCCAGGTACAGGTAGCTACTGACCCAGTCGAGATTGACTCCTGACATCTGCAGTCTCCCCTCCGGCACATTGGCATGCAGGATCATGGCCTTGGATTTTTCTGCTGAGACCTTGAGGCCGAGATGACAGCAGGCGGTGGAGAGGAGGTTAAGGTCACGTTGGGCTCTATGCATCAAACCACATCTCTCGGTGATGATGAGGGCAAGATCATCAGCGTAGCTGAGCAGCTGGGTGCCTAAAGAGAATGGCAGCTGCACCAGCTCATGCATCAGGACATTGAAGAGAGCGGGGCTGAGGACCCCTCCCTGCGGGGTGCCGTTTTCAAGGGGCCTGAGGGTGGACACTTGTCCCTGGAAACGCACTCGTGCACACCTGCCCTGCAGGTATGAAGAGATCCAGGCAAGGAGCCTTCCCTTCACGCCCCTGCCTGCTAGGAGGTCAAGGATGGCTGGTGCGCTGGCAAGCTCAAAGGCTTTCTCGAGGTCCAGGAAGACAACAATTTTGGGTCTCTTGTTTGACCCAATGCCTGCAAGGAGGGTGGTGATGCTCTCTGCTGTGCCCACTCCTCGTGTGAAGCCGTATATGTGACGGTGTTCCGGGCCAAGCTTCCACCGTAGTCGCTCAAGGATCATCCTCTCAGCCGTCTTGGACAGACAGCTGGTGAGAGAGATGGGCCTCATGCTTCCCGGGTCCCTGGGCTTGGGGATGGGCAGGATGATGGCCTCCTTCCACGCAGTGGGGAGTTGTCCAGCCCTCCAGGAGCAGTTGATGACCTCCAAGAGTGCATCATGTCCAGAGGGGCCCGCCCTTGCGATCATACTGTAGGTGATGCCATCCTGGCCGGGGGTGGTGTCGTGTGATGTCCTGAGGGCTGCCTTCAGCTCCCGGTCGCTGAAGTCTACATCGGTGTCGTCGTGTTCGCAGCATGCAGCCTGTAGCCTGGCAGTCCTGTCTGGGAGGAGGACAGCCTGGAGGTTCTGCACATCTTGTGGCAGGCGTGCTGTTGCTGCCCTGGAAGTGAAGAGGTCGACCAGCCTCTCTGCTTCACCAGCCGGGTCATGGTGAGCACGCGCTGTTCCTCTGCGTTTTCCGGTAGCTATACCTATTTTCGCCCAGATCTCAGACAGGGTAGTGGCATGGCCGAAGGAGGCACACCATTTGAACCACTTTGCCAGGCGGACTCTGTGGGAGATGTGGCGAGCGTGCCGCACCACCTCTCTCAGCAGCCGAAGGGTGTCAGCAGTAGGGTTGCGTCTGTGGAGCCTGCGGGCACAGTTGACACGGTGGTTCTGCTCCTTGACTGTCTCGTCGTAGAACCACCAGTCCCGCTTGATGGTACCTCCAGCCTTGGTAAGTGGGATGGCCACCTCAGCCGCATGGGTGACGGCAGCTTGGAGGTTCTGGGCAGCCGCATCAGGATTGTCAGAGAGGGAGGTCGTCTCCCACCATTGCTGTATGACATCCTGGAAGCACTGCCAGTCCGCCTTCTTGAAATTCCACCGTGGAGGCGGTGTGTATGGGATGTGCTGGGTGAGCGCCAGCGTGGTGACGATCGCGAAGTGGTTGCTGGTGAGAAGTGGGTGGAGTTCCCACCTCACTCCAGGCTGCAGTCTCCGAGAGAGGAGAGTGACATCCAGTCGGTTGCCGCCGTGGTGTGTCGGCTCCCCATTGTTGAGGAGGACGACGTCAGGAACATCATCGAGCACAGCCGCCAAGTGCCTGCCCGTCTCATTGGTATGGGAGACAGAGTGGAGAAGCTCATGATGGGCGTTGATGTCCCCCGCCACGAGCACGCCCTCGAGGCGAGATATGGACAGAGCTGCAACCTCCGAGAGGTCGAGAGTAAACCGTGTGCTCCGGTACACATTGTAAATAGTCAGTGGTCCAGATGGCAGTTGCAGCGTGACAGCTTGCACCTCCACCCCTTCACCGCAGTTGATAGGGTCAGTGACGATCGAGTGGGGGATGCAATTCCGCACATAGATTGCGGTGCCCCTGGCGGGGGGCCCACCACGCTGCAGGTATGCAGAGAACCCAGGGATGCGTGGCTGTGGGGCGGGTGGGGGCTTGACAAGGGTTTCTTGGAACAGAAACACATCTATCTCATCCCGGACTGCCGCCTGGATAGCTAGGTGGAGTTTCTGCCTCAGACCACAGATGTTCCACTGGAGAATTTTTAGGGACTGCCGGGCGACCCGTCGGACTCCATCTCCTCCTGTTCGGCCATGGTCCTCCGGAACACCCGTGCGTGTTCTACCATTTCCTCGGGCGTGAAGACCTGGGTGAGGTGATCTTTCAGGGCTGCTGAGTCGACCCTCTCCAGGAGAGCCATGCTGTACACGGTAGTCAGGAGCTCCTTGCAGACCTGCCTGTCCTTCATTGATGGGAGTAGCAGGGATAGCACCTCTACCACAAGCTTGATTATGGTGACAATGTGAACCTGCGAGGTGCCCTCCCTCTGGGGGGACAGGGCTTCCTTGGCTGCGGCCTGAGGTTGTTGGCCCACTCCCGCGATTGTTGCTGCTGCTGACCCGCAGGTCGCGCAGGTCTCCGTGGTTCTCTGTGCCATCTGACTGGGTGCCGCGGCCTGTTTCCTGCTGCACTCGGGTGGGGACTGACTCGGACGGGAAGTCCCTTGCTGGTGTCCTGTCTGGTGCTGAGTAGCCGCAGCTCCTTGAGCAGCGTCCCTGAGCCGGGCTTGTTGTGTTCCTTTGTTCTGTTTCTGCTGAGGCTTCGAGACTTGCCCATGCCGTTGTTCCCCTTGCGGTGCAACTGGTCTCCTCTGTTGCTCCCCCAGTGCTGGGAACTCTCTGCTGTAGGGTGTGGCTGCCGCAGAGGGGCCTGTACTGGCTGCCGCGATTGGCCGGTGATGATAGTTCCATGGGTTGGGGCGTGGAGAGGGGGCATTGGTCGATGTCCCCACCTGTTGCTGTTGGGTGTTTACCGAGTTGGGCTGGGCTGTCGCCGCAGGGGCCATCCGCTGTCGCACCTGTTGCCACCGCTGTACCATGACAGGACAGCCCTGGTTCCATGCGTGGTGTTTCTTGCCGCATTTGGCGCACTTGGGTTCGGGGCGTGGGGTCTCGGGGGCGGGCTGCTTGAGCAATGCAATGCAATCCTTGGAGTCGTGCTGCTTGCTGCAGACTCCACACTTCTTCACATGTTGGCAGGTAGCCGCGATATGGTTGAAACCCTGGCAGTTGTAGCATTGTAGTGGGCCCTCTACATATGGCCGAATCTTGAACCGCCCCCACACCCCCAGTGCGATGTGGGATGGTAGGGGCCCTCGGTGGTGGATCAACATATTCCGTGTTGGAATCTTGTTGGTCCCGGTGGTCAGCCTCTCTGCCTTGACAATGTTGGTTGCATCAAGGAATCGCTCTGCTGGTATGGGTACAGGGACGTGGAGCACAACCCCCTTGTGCATCTTTTCTTGAGCCAGGAGCTCCCTTATCCTCGGATTCTCTGCAGCCATTGCCTTCAGTCGATCGTATGTGTCCTCGTCGCGCAGCTTCGCCACGATCTCTCCCCTGAGTGTGATGTCGCAGCTGAGCTTGATGGAAGGCACGGTCGCCTCCAGGTTCTTCACCATGTCGTAGTGAGGGATAATGAACTTGTTGAAGGCCACAGTTGGTTGCCTTGCAGCACGGTTCTGAGGTCTTGAGCACCCCTGTTCGATCTCGTTCTCCTCTGTTGCCTGTGAGGCTTCGTCTGGGTTGGTTGTTCCTGGTGCCATCTGCTGAGGAGGAGGGTCCTGGGTCACTTCCATGGTCCCCATATGTTGGGGGGTGTCCACCTGCTGGGCCGGGCTTGGGTTGGCCTCGGCTGTCCTCATCGTCCCCTGGCCATCTGGGGAAGCAGCTGGGATCAGCTGAGGCGCTTCTGTGGCATCGCCCCTGCAATGCAGGTTGTCCTTGGGTTTCTTCGCTGGCCCTTCCACTTCCTCCACGTCGCCCTGACAGTCGTCGTCGCATGATGACATGGGCCGTTTGCCTCTTGGTTCCTGAGATGACATGGCCGTACAGCCGCCCCAACGAGGCTCGTAGCTGTGTGCCACAGTTCCCAAGACCTATTAACAACGCAGTGGGTTCACAGTGGTTCACAAGCGAGTATCACGTCACTCACTGGTATCGTATTGTGAAGACCTAGGTTACAAATGGATATTTTCCCAAAGCACTGAGCACACACATATGACTCACAATTGCACGAATGGCGCGGGCAATCAGGTGCTATGCGTAAACTAACACAGCACCAGGCACCTGGCGAGCTGTACCAGTGCACGAAGCACACTGGCTGGTCAGCGCCACGCCACAGCACACGTACGAATCACACGAATGCACGACAGATTCGCAATTGTGCGTAAACTAACACAAAACTCACTGCAGAATGTCTTGAAAGAAAAGCACTTAGTCACGAACGTTCCCGTGCGTAGCGATGGCGCGGCGCAGCACGCACGAACGCCCACGAATTATGTTGCCACGGTAGCACACGTATGACTGGCGTGGCTGTGCGTAAACTAACACAGAACACGCCAGACTCACTGCACAATGTCTTGAAAGAAAAGCACTTAGTCACGAAATTTCCTGTGAGAAACCATGCGTAAACTAACATGGACCTCACAGGGAACATCCCAGCATTCGTGCGTGCTCTCACGAATGCGTGGTCCACGCACGAAGGCGCGAACCGTGCGTAAACTAACACAGGTCGGCGAGAAGGAGTCACTCTGAACACTGAGCGATCCACTCTGAACACTCCAAAACCTCCGTATCGCGTTCTAAGGTCTATGACTGATATCAGCAGAGGGGTGCCGTGCACAACCACACTCCACCGAGGTCAGGCAGCGAGTCCAAAAACCGACGTAGAGACAACAGGAACTCTGTCGACACTGGTCAGAGAAATAGCAAGCATCAAACTTAAGCTAAAGGAATCTTATAGGAGTCAGGAATCGCGGGAAGAACTAAAAGCCATAAATGAAATCGAAAGAAACCCAAAGTATTTCTTCTCCTATGCCAAATCAAAGTCGAGAACAACGTCCAGCATTGGGCCCCTACTTAAACAAGATGGCTCCTACACAGATGACAGCAAGGAAATGAGTGAGCTACTCAAGTCCCAATATGACTCAGTTTTTAGCAAGCCGCTAACCAGACTGAGAGTCAAAGATCAAAATGAATTTTTTATGAGCCACAGAATTTGGTTAACACAAGCCTATCCGATGTTATCCTGACGCCAAATGACTTCGAACAGGCGATAAATGACATGCCCATGCACTCTGCCCCATGGCCAGACTCATGGAACTCCGTATTCATCAAGAACTGCAAGAAGCCCCTATCACGAGCCTTTTCCATCCTATGGAGAGGGAGCATGGACACGGGTGTTGTCCCACGGTTACTAAAAACAACAGACATAGCCCCACTCCACAAAGGGGGCAGTAAAGCAACAGCAAAGAACTACAGACCGATAGCACTAACATCCCATATCATAAAAATCTTTGAAAGGGTCCTAAGAAGCAAGATCACCACCCATCTAGAAACCCATCAGTTACACAACCCAGGGCAACATGGGTTTAGAACAGGTCGCTCCTGTCTGTCTCAACTATCGGATCACTACGACAAGGTCCTAAATGCACTAAAAGACAAAAAGAATGCAGATGTAATATATACAGACTTTGCAAAAGCCTTCGACAAGTGTGACCATGGCGTAATAGCGCACAAAATGCGTGCTAAAGGAATAACAGGAAAAGTCGGTCGATGGATCTATAATTTCCTCACTAACAGAACACAGAGAGTAGTCGTCAACAGAGTAAAGTCCGAGGCAGCTACGGTGAAAAGCTCTGTTCCACAAGGCACAGTACTCGCTCCCATCTTGTTCCTCATCCCCATATCCGACATAGACAAGGATGTCAGCCAGAGCACCGTGTCTTCCTTTGCAGATGACACCCGAATCTGCATGACAGTGTCTTCCATTGCAGACACTGCAAGGCTCCAGGCGGACTTCAACCAAATCTTTTCACTTGTCGCTACTAGGTCACTCTCCCTGAACCATGAGCTTTATCATACCTCTGCTTAAAGCTATGTATGGATCCTGCCTCCACTAAATCGCTTCCCAAACTATTCCACTTCCTGACTACTCTGTGGCTGAAGAAATACTTTCTAACATCCCTGTGATTCATCTGTGTCTTCAACTTCCAACTGTGTCCCCTTGTTGCTGTGTCCCATCTCTGGAACATCCTGTCTTTGTCCACCTTGTCAATTCCTCTCAGTATTTTGTATGTTATCATGTCCCCCCTATCTCTCCTGTCCTCCAGTGTCGCCAGGTCGATTTCCCTTAACCTCTCCTTGTAGGACATACCCCTTAGCTCTGGGACTAGTCTTGTTGCAAACCTTTGCACTTTCTCTAGTTTCTTTACATGCTTGGCTAGGCGTGGGTTCCAAACTGGTGCCGCATACTCCAAAATGGGCCTAATGTACACGGTGTACAGGGTTCTGAACGATTCCTAATTAAGATGTCGGAATGCTGTTCTGAGGTTTGCTAGGCGCCCATATGCTGCAGCAGTTATTTGGTTGATGTGCGCTTCAGGAGATGTGCCTGGTGTTATACTCACCCCAAGATCTTTTTTCTTGAGTGAGGTTTGTAGTCTCTGGCCCCCTAGACTGTACTCCATCTGCAGTCTTCTTTGCCATTCCCCAATCTTCATGACTTTGCACTTGATGGGGCTGAACTCCAGGAGCCAATTGCTGGACCAGGTCTGCAGCCTGTCTAGATCCCTTTGTAGTTCTGCCTGGTCTTCGATCGAATGAATTCTTCTCATCAACTGCATGTCATCTGCAAACAGGGACACTTCGGAGTCTATTCCTTCCGTCATGTCGTTCACAAATACCAGAAACAGCATTGGTCCTAGGACTGACCCCTGTGGGACCCCGCTGGTCACAGATGCCCACTCTGACACCTCGCCACATACCATGACTCGCTGCTGTCTTCCTGACAAGTATTCCCTGATCCAATTTAGTGCCTTCCCTGTTATCCCTGCTTGGTTCTCCTGTTTTTGCACTAATCTATTGTGTGGAACTGTGTCAAACGCCTTCTTGCAGTCCAAGAAAATGCAATCCACCCACCCCTCTCTCTCTTGTCTTACTGTTGTCACAATGTCATAGAACTCCAGTAGGTTTGTGACACAGGATTTCCCGTCCATGAAACCATGTTGGCTGCTGTTGATGAGATCATTTCTTTCTAGGTGTTCCACCACTCTTTTCCTGATAATCTCCTCCATGACTTTGCATACTATACATGTCAGTGACACCGGTCTGTAGTTTAGTGCTTCATGTCTGTCTCCTTTTTTAAAGATTGGGACTACATTTTCTGTCTTCCATGCCTCAGGCAATCTCCCTGTTTCGATAAATATATTGAATATTGTTGTTAGGGGTACACATAGTGCCTCTGCTCCCTCTCTCAAGACCCATGGAGAGATGTTATCCGGCCCCATTGCCTTTGAGGTATCTAGCTCACTCAGAAGCCTCTTCACTTCTTCCTCGGTTGTGTGTACTGTGTCCAGCACTTGGTGGTGTACCCCACCTCTCCGTCTTTCTGGAGCCCCTTCTGTCTCCTCTGTGAACACTTCTTTGAATCTCTTATTGAGTTCCTCACATACTTCACGGTCATTTCTTGTTGTCTCTCCTCCTTCCTTCCTTAGCCTGATTACCTGGTCCTTGACTGTTGTTTTCCTCCTGATGTGGCTGTATAACAGCTTTGGGTCAGATTTGGCTTTTGCTGCTATGTCGTTTTCATATTATCGTTGGGCCTGCACTTTCTCTAATTTCTTGATATGTTTGGTCAGATGTGGATTCCAAACTGGTGCTGTGTACTCCAGCATGGGCCTTGTGTATGTGTGTGTGTGTGTGTGTGTGTGTGTATGTGTGTGTGTGTGTGTGTGTGTGTGTGTGTGTGTGTGTGTGTGTGTGTGTGTGTGCATCTGTGTGTGCATATGTACTCACCCAATTGTAGTTGCAGGGGTCGAGACTCAGCTCCTGGCCCCACCTCTTCACTGACCGCTACTGGGTCCTCCCTCTCCCTGCTCCATGAGCTTTATCATACCTCGTCTTAAAACTATGTATGGTTCCTGCCTCCACCACATCACTTTCCAGATTATTCCACTTCCTAACAACTCTGTGGCTGAAGAAATACTTCCTAACATCCCTTTGACTTATCTGAGTCTTCAGCATGTAATTGTGATCCCTTGTTTCTGTGTCCCATCTCTGGAACATACTGTCTCTGTCCACCTTATCTATTCCACGTGGTATTTTGTATGTCGAATTAATGTCTCCCCTGACCCTCCTGTCCTCCAGTGTCGTCAAGCCGATTTCCCTTAACTTTCTTCGTAGGACATTACCCTTAGCTCTGGAACCAGCTTTGTTGCAAACCTTTGCACTTTCTCTAATTTCTTGATGTGTTTGATCAGATGTGGGTTCCAAACTGGTGCTGTGTACTCCAGTATGGGCCTGACATAGTGTATAGCGTCTTGAACGATTCTTTACTGAGGTATCGGAACGCTATTCTCAGGTTTGCCAGGCATCCATATGCCGCAGCAGTTGTCTGGTTAATGTGTGCTTCCGGCGACATGCTCGGTATTATACTCACCCCTAGATCTTTCTCCTTGAGTGAGGTTTGCAGTCCTTGGCCACCTAGCCTATACTCTGTCTGTAGTCGTCTCTGCCCTTCCCTGATGTTCATAACTTTGCATTTGGCGGGGTTAAATTCTAGGAGCCAGCTGCTGGACCATGCGTCCAGCCTGTCCAGGTCTCTTTGTAGACCTGTCTGGTCCACATCTGATTTAATTCTCCTCATTAACTTCACATCATCTGCAAAGAAGGACGCTTCTGAGTCTATCCCCTCTGTTATGTCATTTACATATACCAGGAATAGCACTGGTCCTAGGACTGACCCCTGTGGGACCCCACTCGTTGTAGGCGCCCACTGTGATACCTCATCACGTACCATGACTCGCTGTTGCCTCCCTGTTAGGTATTCTCTTATCAATTGCAGTGCCCTTCCTGTTATACACGCCTGATCCTCTAGCTTCTGTACTAATCTCTTGTGAGGAAATGTGATGAAGGCCTTCTTGCAGTCCAAGAAAATATAATCAACCCAACCCTCCCCCTCATGTCTTACTTCAGTTACCTTGTCATAAAACTCCAGTAGGTTTATGACACAAGATTTGCCATTCATGAATCTGTGCTGGCTGTTGTTTACAATCCTGTTCTGTTCCAGGTGCTCCACCACTCTCCTCCTGATAATCTTCTCCATGACTTTGCCTACTATACACGTCAGTGACACTGGTCTATAGTTTAGTGCTTCGTTTCTGTCTCCTTTCTTAAAGATGGGGACTACATTTGCTGTTTTCCATACCTCAGGTAGTTGCCCAGTTTCAAGGGATGTGTTGAAGATTGTGGTTAGTGGTACACACAGTGTCTCTGCTCCCTCTCTAAGGACCCACGGAGAGATGTTGTCCGGTCCCACCGCCTTTAAGGTATCAAGGTCACTTAGGAGCTTCTTCACCTCCTCTTTGGTTGTGTATATTTCATCCAACACTTGTTGGTATATCCCTTGTTGGTGTACCCCACTGTTTTGTCTTCCCAGTGTCCCTTCAGCCTCCACTGTAAATACTTCCTGAATGTGTACTCACCTAATTCACCTAATTGTGGTTGCAGGGGTTGAGACTCAGCTCCTGACCCCGCCTCTTCACTGAACACTATTAGGTCCTCTCTCTCCCAGCTCCATGAGCTTTATCATACCTTGTCTTAAAGCTATGTATGGTTCCTGCCTCCACTACATCACTCGCCAGACTGTTCCACTTCCTGACTACTCTATGACTGAAGAAATACTTCCTAATACCCCTTTGACTCATCTGAGTCTTCAACTTCCAAGCGTGACCCCTTGTTTCTGTGTCCCCTCTCTGGAACATCCTGTCTCTGTCCACCTTGTCTATTCCATGCAGCATTTTGTATGTCGTTATCATGTCTCCCTTAACCCTCCTGTCCTCCAGTGTCGTCAGGCCGATTTCCCTTAACCTTTCTACGTAGGACATTCCCCTTAGCTCTGGAACTAACCTTGTAAAGTAAAAGGACGATACATCACGATGTATCACTGCCCTTAAGGACCTCGACAACGACCCCAACATTATCGTCACAACCGCCGACAAAGGAGGTGGAATCGTCATACTCAACACCAGTGACTAGAACACTAAAATGATGAACCTTTTAAATGATCAGTCTACATACGAACCTATCAGCACTCAACAGTGGGAGACATTCACCAAAGATTTTCTATACAAAACCAGACAAATACTCAAACGCACTAGAGAAGGGAAGTAACTTCTGTACTTGTTACCCAGCAATCCTACACCAGGACACATGTATGGTTTACTCAAGACCCATAAACATAATATTCTTCTTTGACCAATCACGTCAGGTATAGACAGTGCACCACACAAACTAGCCGGAGTTCTTGCCAAACATCTTTCCTTCCTTCTGGGGATCATCAGCCCCGCTCATCTTAAGCATTCAGGCGACCTTTTCAACCGCATCCGAAGCCTCTCCATCCGTAACAAGAAACTAAGCAGTTTGGACATGACTTCTCTCTGCACTAAAGTACCTACCACAAAAGCCATCGAGGTTCTCCGACGTAAAGTCAATCAGGACCTTAATCGTCCTCTACCTCCCTGAGATTTTGTTGACTTGATTGAACTCTGCGTTAATTTCAGCTGTTTTTCTTTCAATAACAGGCTCTACAAACAAACCTACGGCATGGGAATGGGGTCCTCCATCAGTGCCGTCTTGGCCAACTTGTACATGGAACACCTAGAGTCTGAACACTCTGCCAACGTCATCCCTTCAAGCGTCACTTGGTTACGTTACGTGGACGACGTCCTCGTAATAATTCCCAAACGTTTTGATTTACGGAATCTTCAGACAAGGCTCAACGCAGTTGAACCGGCGATCCAGTTTACAGTAGAAGAAGAGTCCAGTGATAAGCTACCTTTTCTAGATGTCCTCATTCGCAAAGTAGACAACAACCTAAGATTTCAAGTTTATCGGAAACCTACAAATAAAAATGATCTCGCACACTTCTATTCCAGTCAACATACTAAGACCAAAAGAGGCATCATCATCGGAATATTCCCAAGAGCATACCGAATTTGTAGTCCTGAGTGCTCCCCTCAAGGAAGGTTCCTTGATGCTGGTGAGGGGCTCTTGATCCAGGGAATTGGATCTGTGCTCCAGTTCCCTGAATTAAGCCTGAATACCTTCAACATCCCCCCCACAGGCGCTGTATAATCCTATGGGTTTAGCGCTTCCCCTTGATTATAATAATAATAATGTAGTCCTGAGTTTCTTGACGAGGAATGTACATACATTAATCAAACCTTCACTGATTTATATTTTCCTTCCTTTTTCATCAAAGACTGCAAGAAAAGAGCTCTTCAGATTATTAATTCTCCACGCACCAACACCACTCCTAACAAAGTTATAATTCTTCCCAACAGCCAGGTTGCACTGACCGTTTCTAAAGTACTTTCACAAGCTAACACCAGAGTAGCCATCGCTTCCAGCACTTCAATAAAGGATCTAACCAGGACAAAATCCAAGCACCACGAACCAGTCAACGCAGAGGTTTACACTATACCCTGTGGAGGCTGCGACAAGATTTATGTAGGTGAAACAGAAAGAAACCTCGACACCCGCCTCAATGAACACATTTATGCCTGTAGGAACGATAACTTGAACAACGCCTGCGTACAAAACCGGAATTCCACCAACCATCTCTTGAAATTCAGGGACACCCAACTAGTGATCAAAGAAACTAATTTCCGCAGACGCAAGTGCCTTGAATCATCACTAATTGCTGTTTCTAATACAATTAAACAAAACAAAGGCAGCTTCACCATCTCTGAAGTCTTAGCAAGTATCCTCCTGAAAACAGTAAACCCTGCCATCACATAGTCTCTCCTGCTAATGCTACACAAGCACATTACAGAGAATGAACACTGAAACAGGCTGCCTCTAATTCAACCTCCAATAGAAATATTTGTCTAACTTATTTTTATGCTATCCAAGTAATAGCTTTTGTATCCTTTTACTCATGTGCAAATTAATTGTATTACAACTTCTACTACAACTTATACTACTACTACTACTACTGCTACTACTGCTACTACTGCTACTAGTAGTAGTAGCAGCTCCTCTCTCCTGCCCTTCCCAATGTCATTACCCCCAGCACTAAGACAGATAATGGGCTTGTTCCCATTACCTGCCATAATATTATCCAACCTGCTGACTATGTCACCAACATCAGCTCCAGGAAGACACACTCTCTGTCTGACCTTTCTGTCTCTGTTACAAAATGCTCGGTCCATATATCTTACCTGAGAATCACCTACTATTAAAATATTCTTACCTTGATTAGCAGGGGAATCAGTGGTACCTTCAATCTCACTAACCACTGAAGTACACTCGTCTTGGAGAACAGAGAATCGATTTCCTACCTTCACATCTTCTCTATTAACTCTCTTCATCTTCCTTCTTCCTGACCTGTGAACCACTTGCCACTTAAAGCGGCTGCCACTATCACTGCTGGTGACCATTCCTTTCTTACCAGCTAAATCATTCTCACATTCGCTCCCAAACTTATTTATGCGAAGCTTCAGCCTCCTATTTTCCTCCTGAAGAAGTAGAATCTCCTTCTTCAACACTTGAACCTGAGATTCTAAAACACTACAACAAGCCATGGTACTTGGTAACAACCCACGCTAACTACCAAGAGCTTAAGCAGGTAGGACCACACGTGACCAGATCTACCTGGAGTTCATTACCTTTGTAACTTGCTCAGCTATCAAATCTTTTGGGTCCAGGGACTGGACCCATTATGTACTTCCGTAATCTTTTGACTACTGTCCACAGGATGGGCATGGTGTGACTACCGCCCATAGGATGGGTATGGTGTGACTACCGGCCACAGGATGGGTGTGGGGTGACTACCACCCACAGGATGGGTATGGGGTGGCTACCACCCACAGGATGGGTATGGGGTGACAACCGCGCACAGGATGGTTATGGGGTGACTACCGCCCACAGGATGGGTATGGGGTGACTACCACCCACAGGATGGTTATGGGGTGACTACCGCCCACAGAATGGGTATGGGGTGACTACTGCCCACAGGATGGGTATGAGGTGACTATTGCCCACAGGATGGGTATGGGGTGACTACCACCCACAGGATGGGTATGGGGTGACTACCACCCACAGGATGGGTATGGAGTGACAACCACTCACAGGATGGGTATGGGGTGACTACCACCCACAGGATGGGTATGGAGTGACAACCACCCACAGGATGGGTATGGGGTGACTACCACCCACAGGATGGGTATGGGGTGACTACCACCCACAGGATGGGTATGGGGTGACTACCACCCACAGGATGGGTATGGAGTGACAACCACCCACAGGATGGGTATGGGGTGACTACCACCCACAGGATGGGTATGGGGTGACTACCACCCGCAGGATGGGTATGAGGTGACTACCACCCACAGGATGGGTATGGGGTGACTACCACCCACAGGATGGGTATGGGGTGACTGCCACCTACAGGATGGGTATGGGGTGACTACCACCCACAGGATGGGTATGGGGTGACTACCACCCGCAGAATGGGTATAGGTTGACTACCACCCACAGGATGGGTATGGGGTGACTACCACCCACAGGATGGGTATGGGGTGGCTACCACCCACAGGATGGGTATGGGGTGACTACCACCCACAGGATGGGTATGGGGTGACTACCACCCACAGGATGGGTATGGGGTGACTACCAACCACAGGATGGGTATGGAGTGACAACCACCCACAGGATGCGTATGGGGTGACTACCACCCACAGGATGGGTATGGGGTAACTACCACCCACAGGATGGGTATGGAGTGACAACCACCCACAGGATGGGTATGGGGTGACTACCACCCAAAGGATGGATATGGGGTGACTACCACCCACAGGATGGGTATGGGTGGCTACCACCCGCAGGATGGGTATGAGGTGACTACCACCCACAGGATGGGTATGGGGTGACTACCACCCACAGGATGGGTATGGGGTGACTACCACGCACAGGATGGGTATGGGGTGACTACCACCCACAGGATGGGTATGGGGTGACTACCACCCGCAGGATGGATATGGAGTGACTGCCACCCACAGGATGGGTATGGGGTGACTACCACCCACAGGATGGGTATGGGGTGACTACCACCCACAGGATGGGTATGGGGTGACTACCACTCACAGGATGGGTATGGGGTGACTACCACCCACAGGATGGGTATGGGGTGACTACCACCCGCAGGATGGGTATGGGGTGACTACCACCCGCAGGATGGGTATGGGGTGACTACCACCCACAGGATGGGTATGGAGTGACAACCACCCACTGGATGGGTATGGGGTGACTACCACCCACAGGATGGGTATGGGGTGACTACCACTCACAGGATGGGTATGGGGTGACTACCTGGAGTTTACCTGGAGAGAGTTCCGGGGGTCAACGCCCCCGCGGCCCGGTCTGAGACCAGGCCTCCTGGTGGAGCAGAGCCTGATCAACCAGGCTGTTGCTGCTGGCTGCACGCAAACCAACATACGAGCCACAGCCCGGCTGATCCGGAACTGACTTTAGGTGCTTGTCCAGTGCCAGCTTGAAGACTGCCAGGGGTCTGTTGGTAATCCCCCTTATGTGTGCTGGGAGGCAGTTGAACAGTCTCGGGCCCCTGACACTTATTGTATGGTCTCTTAACGTGCTAGTGACACCCCTGCTTTTCATTGGGGGGATGGTGCATCGTCTGCCAAGTCTTTTGCTTTCGTAGTGAGTGATTTTCGTGTGCAATTTCGGTACTAGTCCCTCTAGGATTTTCCAGGTGTATATAATCATGTATCTCTCCCTCCTGCGTTCCAGGGAATACAGGTTTAGGAACCTCAAGCGCTCCCAATAATTGAGGTGTTTTATCTCCGTTATGCGCGCCGTGAAAGTTCTCTGTACATTTTCTAGGTCGGCAATTTCACCTGCCTTGAAAGGTGCTGTTAGTGTGCAGCAATATTCCAGCCTAGATAGAACAAGTGACCTGAAGAGTGTCATCATGGGCTTGGCCTCCCTAGTTTTGAAGGTTCTCATTATCCATCCTGTCATTTTTCTAGCAGATGCGATTGATACAATGTTATGGTCCTTGAAGGTGAGATCCTCCGACATGATCACTCCCAGGTCTTTGACGTTGGTGTTTCGCAGTGGCCAGAATTTGTTTTGTACTCTGATGAAGATTTAATTTCCTCATGTTTACCATATCTGAGTAATTGAAATTTCTCATCGTTGAACTTCATATTGTTTTCTGCAGCCCACTGAAAGATTTGGTTGATGTCTGCCTGGAGCTTTGCAGTGTCTGCAATGGAAGACACTGTCATGCAGATTCGGGTGTCATCTGCAAAGGAAGACACGGTGCTGTGGGTATGGGGTGACTACCACCCGCAGGATGGGTATGGGGTGACTACCACCCGCAGGATGGGTATGGGGTGACTACCACCCACAGGATGGGTATGGGGTGACTACCACCCACAGGATGGGTATGGAGTGACAACCACCCACAGGATGGGTATGGGGTGACTACCACCCACAGGATGGGTATGGGGTGACTACCGCCTGCAGGATGGGTATGGAGTGACAACCACCCACAGGATGGGTATGGGGTGACTACCACCCACAGGATGGGTATGGGGTGACTACCGCCCGCAGGATGGGTATGGAGTGACAACCACCCACAGGATGGGTATGGGGTGACTACCACCCACAGGATGGGTATGGAGTGACAACCACCCACAGGATGGGTATGGGGTGACTACCACCCACAGGATGGGTATAGGGTGACTACCACCCGCAGGATGGGTATGGAGTGACAACCACCCACAGGATGGGTATGGGGTGACTACCACCCACAGGATGGGTATGGGGTGACTACCGCCCGCAGGATGGGTATGGGGTGACTACCGCCCGCAGGATGGGTATGGAGTGACAACCACCCACAGGATGGGTATGGGGTGACTACCACCCACAGGATGGGTATGGGGTGACTACCACCCACAGGATGGGTATGGGGTGACTACCGCCCGCAGGATGGGTATGGGGTGACTACCGCCCGCAGGATGGGTATGGGGTGACTACCGCCCGCAGGATGGGTATGGGGTGACTACCACCCGCAGGATGGATATGGGGTGACTACCGCCCGCAGGATGGGTATGGGGTGACTACCACCCACAGGATGGGTATGGGGTGACTACCACCCACAGGATGGGTATGGGGTGACTACCACCCACAGGATGGGTATGGAGTGACAACCACTTACAGGATGCGTATGGGGTGACTACCACCCACAGGATGGGTATAGGGTGACTACCACCCACAGGATGGGTATGGGGTGACTACCACCCACAGGATGGGTATGGAGTGACAACCACCCACAGGATGGGTATGGGGTGACTACCACCCACAGGATGGGTATGGGGTGACTACCACCCACAGGATGGGTATGGGTGGCTACCACCCACAGGATGGGTATGAGGTGACTACCACCCACAGGATGGGTATGGGGTGACTACCATCCACAGGATGGGTATGGGGTGACTACCACCCACAGGATGGGTATGGGGTGACTACCACCTGCAGGATGGATATGGGGTGACTACCACCCACAGGATGGGTATGGGGTGACTACCACCCACAGGATGGGTATGGGGTGACTACCACTCGCAGGATGGATATGGGGTGACTACCACCCACAGGATGGGTATGGGGTGACTACCACCCACAGGATGGGTATGGGGTGACTACCACCCACAGGATGGGTATGGGGTGACTACCACTCACAGGATGGGTATGGGGTGACTACCACCCGCAGGATGGGTATGGGGTGACTACCACCCACAGGATGGGTATGGAGTGACAACCACCCACAGGATGGGTATGGGGTGACTACCACCCACAGGATGGGTATGGGGTGACTACCACCCACAGGATGGGTATGGAGTGACAACCACCCACAGGATGGGTATGGGGTGACTACCACCCACAGGATGGGTATGGGGTGACTACCGCCCGCAGGATGGGTATGGAGTGACAACCACCCACAGGATGGGTATGGGGTGACTACCACCCACAGGATGGGTATGGAGTGACAACCACCCACAGGATGGGTATGGGGTGACTACCACCCACAGGATGGGTATGGGGTGACTACCACCCGCAGGATGGGTATGGAGTGACAACCACCCACAGGATGGGTAGATGGATCTATAATTTCCTCACAAACAGAACACAAAGAGTAGTAGTCAACAGAGTAATGTCCGAGGCAGCTACGGTGAAAAGCTCTGTCCCACAAGGCACAGTATTCGCTCCCATCTTGTTCCTCAGCCTCATATCCGACATAGACAAGGATGTCAGCCAGAGCACCGTGTCTTCCTTTGCAGATGACACCCAAATCTGCATGACAGTGTCTTCCATTGCAGACACTGCAAGGCTCCAGGCGGACATCAACCAAATCTTTCAGTGGGCTGCAGAAAACAATATGAAGTTCAACGATGAGAAATTTCAATTACTCCGATATGGTAAACATGAGGAAATTAAAACTTCATCAGAGTACAAAACAAATTCTGGCCACTGCGAAACACCAACGTCAAAGACCTGGGAGTGATCATGTCGGAGGATCTCACCTTCAAGGACCATAACATTGTATCAATCGCAGCTGTTAGAAAAATGACAGGATGGATAATGAGAACCTTCAAAACTAGGGGTGCCAAGCACATGATGACACTCTTCAGGTCACTTGTTCTATCTAGGCTGGAATATTGCTGCATGCTAACAGCACCTTTCAAGGCAGGTGAAATTGTTGACCTAGAAAATGTACAGAGAACCTTCACAGCACGCGTAACGGAGATAAAACACCTAATTACTGGGAGGGCTTGAGGTTCCTGAACCTGTATTCCCTGGAACGCAGGCGGGAGAGATACATGATTATATACACCTGGAAAATCCTAGAGGGACTAGTACCGAACTTGCACACGAAAATCACTCACAACGAAAGCAAAAGACTTGGCAGACGATGCAACATCCTCCCAATGAAAAGCAGGGGTGTCACTAGCACCTTAAGAGACAATACAGTAAGTGTCAGGGGCCCGAGACTGTTCAACTGCCTCCCAGCAGACATAAGGGGGATTACCAATAGACCCCTGGCAGTCTTCAAGCTGGCACTGGACAAGCACCTAAAGTCGGTACCTGACCAGCCGGTCTGTGGCTCGTACATTGGATTGTGTGCAGCCAGCAGTAACAGCCTGGTTGATCAGGCTCTGATCTACCAGGAGGCCTGGTCACAGACCGGGCCGCGGGGGCGCTGACCCCCGGAACTCTCTCCAGGTAAACTCCAGGCAAATACCTTTGGTTAATCTTTTCAACATATCACTACAGACTGGCATGGTGCCAGATAAGTGGAAAATGGCAAATGTGGTACCTATTTTCGAACTATAGACCAATAAGCCTATCCTCCATAGTGGGAAAATTTATGGAATCAATAATTGCCGAGGCAGTTCGTAGCCACCTTGAAAAGCATAAATTAATCAACGAATCTCAGCATGGTTTTACAAGGGGCGTTCCTGCCTTACGAATTTATTAACTTTTTTCACTAAGGTATTTGAGGAGGTAGATCATGGTAATGAATATGATATTGTGTATACAGACTTCAGTAAAGCTTTTGACAGAGTCCCACATCAGAGACTATTGAAGAAAATTAAGGCACATGGAATAGGAGTAGAAATTTTTTCCTGGATAGAGGCATGGTTAACAAATAGGCAGCAGAGAGTTTGCATAAATGGGGAGAAATCAGAGTGGGGAAGCATCATGAGCGGTGTCCCACAAGGGTCAGTGTTGGCCCCCCTGTTGTTCACAATCTACATAAACGACATTGATGAGGGCATAAAGAGCGACATAAGCAAGTTTGCCGATGACACAAAAATAGGCCGTCAAATTCATTCTGACGAGGACATTCGAGCACTCCAGGAAGATTTGAATAGTCTGAGAAGCGGCAGATGCAGTTTAATATATACAAATGCAAAGTTCTAAATGTTAGACAGGAAAATAACCATGCTACATATAAACTAAATAATGTAGATCTTAATATTACGGATTGCGAAAAAGATTTAGGAGTTCTGGTTAGCAGTAATCTGAAATCTAGACAACAGTGCATGAGTGTTCACAATAAAGCTAACAGAATCCTTGGCATCATATCAAGAAGCATAAATAATAGGAGTCCTCAGGTTGTTCTTCAACTCTGTATATCCTTGGTTAGTCCTCATTTAGATTATGCTGCACAGTTTTGGTCACCGTATTACAGAATGGATATAAATGCTCTGGAAAACATTCAAAGGAGGATGACAAAGTTGATCCTATGTATGAGAAATTTTCCCTATGAGGATAGACTGAGGGCCCTGAATCTGCACTCTCTAGAAAGGCGTAGAATTAGGGGGGATATGATTGAAGTGTATAAATGGAAAACATGAATAAATAAAGGGGATGTAAATAACGTGCTGAAAACATCTAGCCTAGACAGGACTCGTAGCAATGGTTTTAAGTTTGAAAAATTCAGATTCAGGAAGGACATAGGAAAACACTGGTTTGGTAATAGAGTTGTGGATGAGTGGAACAAACTCCCGAGTACCGTCATAGACTCTAAGACGTTGTGTTGTTTTAAAAATAGGTTGGATAAATACATGAGTGGGTGTGGGTGGGTGTGAGTTGGATCTGACTAGCTTGTGCTACTTGGTCGGATGCACTGCTCCTCCCTCAAGTGACGTGTCTGACCTCACTAGCTCAAGGCATTGGCTTAAGCCGGTGGGAGAATTGGAACTGCCTCACATAGGCCAGTAGACCTGTTGCAGTGTTCCTTCTTTCTTATGCCCTTATGTACAGTTCCCGCACATTAAAGTCAGCTACATGTACAGTTCCTGTACATTGAGGTCTTCAAATCATGCTAAGTCAGCTGTAACAGTGACTAACAGTCAGTGATTCACGCAGGAGCAGAGAATCAGTAACGGTCGGTGTATGAGTCATTACTACTGACACTACTGGTAACTGGACTGGTACTACTGCGACAGTTCTCGCACATTGAAGTCAGCTACAAGTACAGTTCTCGCACATTGAAGTCAGCTACATGTACAGTTGTCGCACATTGAAATCAGCTACATGTACAGTTCCCACACAATAAAGTCAGCTCTATGTACAGTTGTCGCACATTAAAGCCAGATCTTAATACTACTGATTGCAAAAAGGATTTAGGAGTTCTGGTGTGGAAACTTATTTGGTCCCTAAAGTTCCACAGGACAGATCCGGCATGGCCGTAATGGAATGGCTGAGCTGGGTGGCCCTTATACCCCACCCAAAACAAAGCATTCTCTAGTTGGCATGGAATTGTTGGTAAGCTTATTTAATTTATAGATTTACCCTTCAGGGAAGGAGTAGGTAGTTTTACTGTTAGTATATTAATATTAGGTTTACTAAGGCAACTGTAGATAATAATAATGTAGACCTAAGACCTTAACCTAGGTAGTAATAGGCCGATAATGTAGGCAAACACTAGGATAAGTCAGCTAGGGAGAACTGGCAGCCCTAGTTTGAACGAAGAGACGAGGGTCTGGAAGAGAGACCAGCTCGTTCTTCTTAAGACAGACACCAACTGGACAAGACGTGCCATGATCAGCAGACGGCACCCCCACGTGTCTTCACATTCGAGACCCGGGGAAATCTGGTAGTGGCACCTCGATGTACTGTAGATGCCCTCCTCCGTCAGGCCCATACAGTAAGACAAGACCTCCACTTTATCTCATAGATTTCTGGCCAGTGTCTGGGGAGATTGTGAGTGAGTTTTATCTGTGGGCCTGTGTGGCAGCTGGCAGAGCATGCCCAGTAAGTACCAGTGTCTCTTGGCAGTCTGGAAGCTAGTGTTCGTGTCTGCATAGTTATACTAGGGGATACACACCCTCTTGGATATAGGAATTTCTGAGGTGCAGGCAGGACACTAATAACGATTGAATATTGCAGGAATTAAGGCTCCCGGTTGCACGTGGTTTCTGAGGGGAAGTCCAAAGGTTAAGCTTAGGGGAGTTGAAGATCAGGATATATGCTGCAACACCAAGTAAGTTAGTCCTTTATACATGCATGCAGGCGAGTTTCTTGCAACATCAATCATTTGTGAAAATCTATCCTGTAAGCCACTTGTGAGGCTGAGGTACCCACCTCAGAGCTCGGTGTCAACAGAGTTTGCCAGGGTAGGCGACTCACTTGGAGGCAGTCCACACAAATTTTCACAAAAGTGGTCCTTTGAAAACCACGATGTGGAATAGCTAGGTTAAGCTATCATAGCTAGGCCACAGTTAGGAACCAGTTTAACAGAGTTAGGTTAAGTTAGCACACCTAGGCCCAGAGTTACACAGAGCTAGGCCAAGCTGACTATACACAGAAGTTGTTATTTGCAGTAATTTACAGGCAGGCCAGGCAGGCTAGAGAAGTTTGTGAATTTAATTATTTACAGTGATTACAAGTGATCCAGAGTAGGAGACTTGGGTGTTGATTACTTACAGTGGATTTGCAAGGTAGCCACAGTTAGGCTAGGCTTGTGCAATATTTACAACAGTTATAGCAGCTAGGACAGATTTAACCTAGTTATTATTTATAGGGAGTTAGAAAGCCAGGTTTAAGCTATAGCACACTAGCTAGGTTAGGATTTACCTTATCCAACCATCCATGCTAGACTGAGTAAGCTAGGTCAAGCTGGTTACATACATTATTCATTTACTGTTTCACAAGTTGATTTGTTGAATTTATTTGTGTTAACCAAGTGATTTTAATTTGTATACTGCACTTTTTATTGTGTGATTTTCATTGTCTTTGATTCATGTTAATGTGGGATTTGTGAATTGTACCTGAGACTAGGTTAAATCCTGTAATTATTTGCTGGCATTGTACAGGAAAGTGCTAGGTTAAGCTTTCACATTGATACACATTTTGATTGGGATTTGAGAGCTAACAGTGTACATTTTAAGTCAGAGTAGAGTCAATATAACAAAGGGAATTGTTAAACTTGTTGAGAAGCCTTGAGACTCGTTCATTCTTACCTAACACCGTGACGTGCTGTGGGGTGGACTGGGTAAAGTACAATTAGTGTCACACTCCTCATTAAACTTCGACAATGGCAGATGGGAGTTCAGGAGAGTCTGGTTCAGTGTTAACAAAATTAAAACGATCAGTAGCGGCATACAAAGGGCATCTGAACAGAACGCATAACAGGTGCAAGGCTACTTGCCAACGCAGTAACATAGACTGCGATGATTTGCAAGACTGCTTGAAGAGTTTGGGGGAAAAATGGGAAGCCTATGAACAAGCATTCTCAGCATATGAGCTACAGGCTATTGAGGATAATGAATCCCAGGGTAGTCTTCAGCAGGCTCTGGACGAATTCACTAAGGATGATGTAGATTGTCATCAGGAGATGAATATGTACAAAGATAAGTTAAGTACATTAAAGGCTAGTATTCCAAGGGTGGTGTTGAACACCGCAGGTACCCCAAACAGCCACACACCTGTCAATATGTTGCCCAGGTTGCCCCAGTTGAATTTACCGACATTTGACAGAACCCTAACTGAGTACATTGCTTTCTGGGATCAGTTTAAAGCCCAGATAGATGACAGGAACGATTTGTCAGATGCCGTCAAGTTGCAGTATTTGTGGTCACAGCTCAAGGGTAAAGCCTTAGACCTGGTCCGGCACTACCAGATTACTGACACTAATTACCAACATGCCAAAGACCAATTAGAAGACATGTTTGGCAACACTGAAGAGATAAAGGTAGCTATACTTTATCGGTTGTTGGATCTAGAGGCTTGCCGACATGACCGTCAAAGCCTAGAGAAGTTCCGTATTGAAATTATGAGCTTAACAAACAGTTTCAGAGATTTGCATGATGAGGATGATTTAGAATGGGTCCTTAGCCAGGTGATTCAGAGGAAACTGACTAGCACTACAGTGCATAAGTTGCACTTAAAATATCGGACGAATAGGTTCACGATAAAACAAATTATTGAAGGGTTAGGGGATCTCATATCTCACCTGAGTGTAGGTCAGGGGGAGAAATTACCTACCAAGGAGAAGTCGGTCAATTTCCCCAGACATTCGAGAGATAGACCTAAACCACCTCCTACTAGGGTCGGCACGTATTATGCCCAGGGCGAGTCCTCCACCCACAGGGCCAAGGGAGAAGCCACTAAAGCGGCCAATATGAGACGGTGCATGTTTTGTGAAGAAGAACACGCTAGTTCAGGGTGTCTGAGCTTCACCACCTATAACAAAAGGGTTCAGCGACTAAGGGAGTTGAGACTTTGTTTCAAGTGTTGTGGAGAACATTTTGCCAGGGACTGTAGCGCCCAACTCAATGAGTGTCGGGGCTGCCGGAAAGGTAGGCACCACAGTGCACTGTGTCCTAATGACACCAGATCAGCACAAGCTAAGGAGAGCAAACCGCAAGAAAGGGCGGAGAGCAAGGACGAGTCGGAAGCAGTGATGAGTGTGGTGAGTGCAGCACCGGGAATTTGTTCTGGGGAGCAGTTTCAAGGTTCGGTGGCCTTGCCCACCATAATGGCGGTGGTTACGAATGGGAAGAAGTTTGAAATGACCCGTTTGTTCTTCGACAGTGGGGCACAGAGATCCTTCATAACAGAGAGTCTAGCAATTAGGTTGAAGCTGAAGACAGGTGGTAATGTTGACATGAAGGTGGAAGGGTTTGGTGGGGAAGTCCCACGCAGGTCTTATCCAGTAGTCAATGTGACGGTCAGGTTAGCCGGGCATCGATGGGAAATTTCGGCCTTGATAGTGAAGAAGCTGCCCATTATCATTACCACTAAGGGACTGGCCGCAGCAGTCAAACATTTGAGGGAGTTAGGTGTGAAGCTAGCGGAACCAGACATTGGTACAGACAATGTTAGTAATGTGGGAATCTTGGTAGGAGGAGATTACATAGATGAGTTCGTGTCTACGAGAAGGGTTATCAAGGAGGGTGTTGGCCTGTACAGGACTCCAGCGGGGTACATCGTAGAAGGCGGGGTACCAGCTCATTTCCCTGCAACCCCGGGAAAGGAGGGCTCCTGTGTTACAGTGACTGAGGCTGTACTGGTCATGCGGATTGGGGTGCACGAAGGTCTGTCAGAGACGCAAGTTGGCACATCCGACAGTGAGCCGGTCCATAAACTATGGGACCTGGATGTAGTAGGGATTAAGGATGACCAGCTGCCCCCTGAACACGAAGAGATGTATCGAGATTACTTGAACCATGTGCAGTTCAGGGACAGACAGTACTGGGTGCGACTCCCATGGAAACCGGGACACCCAACGCTGCCCACTAATTTCAAGAAGGCACGGGGTCAGTTGAATTCATTGGTGAACAGCCTGGCCAAGAAGGGTCTGGTGGGGAAATATGATGATATTATTAAGGAACAGCTGGCCCTTGGGTTCATTGAGAAAGTGCCCAATCCCAACCCTGGGGAAAACACCCATTATCTTCCACACATGGCAGTCACCAAGGAGTCGGTAACCACTCCCATCAGAGTAGTCTTCAACTGCAGCTCGCAGGCGAGTCCCCGACAGCCATCGTTGAACGACTGTCTGCCCACAGGGCCCTCCCTGATGCAGAAATTAGCAGATGTGTTGTTGAGATTCAGGACAGAACAGTACGCCTATGCGGCAGACATTAGCAAAGCCTTCCTACGTATTAGGTTGCAGCCACAAGACAGGGACTACACAAGGTTCTTGTGGTTGACTGACAGGGAGGTGCCCAAGCAAGGGTATGATACCTAAAGATTCAGGGCAGTGTTGTTTGGTGCCACTAGTTCACCATTCTTATTACAGGCTACCATAGACTACCACCTTGTGAACTGTAACAGCCTGCTTAAAGAATTACTGAAGACCCTATTTTATGTAGACAACATGCAAGGTACCACCTCAGATGAAAGGCTGTTGATGGACATTTACCGAGAGTCTAATCAGGAGATGCTCTCGGCTAACATGCCACTGAGAGAATGGGTGACAAACAATCCAACGTTGCGGGGCACGGTGGAACGTGACTATGCTGGCTACTCAGTATGAGGTAACATCGGTGTTGGGATTGGAGTGGGAAATCAAGGAAGACAGACTTAGGCTAAAGAGGAAACCTGATGGGGAGGGGATGCTGACCAGGAGGTCTTTGCTGAGCAAAGTGCAGACTGCCTTCGATCCTTTAGGTTTGTTGACACCCATCACCATTCGAGGGAGGATGCTAGTGCAACAGACCTGGGAGCTGAACCTAGGTTGGGACGACCCACTGCCAGAAACGGTCTGCCAGGAGTGGGATCTGGTTAGCAAAGATCTAGCGGAATTGCATGAGTTCACATTCCCCAGGTCCATCGGGTGCACCGGGCGGGATTATGACTTGCACGTCTTCTCTGATGCCTCCTCCAGGGCCTATGGGGCAGTAGCGTATTTGGTGGCCGGGGACCAGGTCAGTCTGGCCACCAGTCGTGCGCGGGTGACACCCCTGAAGGATTGCTCGATCCCAAAGCTAGAGCTCATGGCGATGTTGCTGGGAGCAAGACTGGGTAAGTACATAGAGGAGGTGTTGAGTAATCTGAGGGTGACACACACCTATGTATGGACAGACTCGGAGGTGGCCTTACAGTGGGTCCAGAACGACAGGTCTAAGCTCCCCTATGTCAGGAATCAGGTAAAGGAGATACAGGAACTACAGTCAACATCAACAATTCTGTACGTGCCTACAGATCAAAACCTAGCCGACCTGATAAGCCGAGGGGTGACACACAAAAAGCTAAGTAAAAGCGAGATTTGGTTCAAAGGCCCAGACTGGTTACCGGCAAGGGATTGCTGGCTGGAGCAGAAATTCAGGGAGACAACCAGCAGCATAGTACACTTTGCAGGGGAACCAGACACTGAATTATTTGACCCCAGGCGCTACTCCTCTTTGAGGAAACTTATAGGAGTCACGGAAATGGTATTTCGATATGTGAGGAAGCTGCATGACAAGGTAAGCCAAGGTCGACAGTTATCTCTCGTGGGTCCCAGAGAATATTGGATAAGGCAGTACCAAAGGAAGAGGTTTCCAGGAGTGCTGGAAGTACTGGCGACCAGGCAGCAGGTTATGGCGTCAGGACGTGTGTCCAACGACGACTCAGGGAACAGTAAATTGGTTCACTCTTTGGGATTGTTCCTAGGTCATGCAGGGCTAATAAGATGCAGGGGACGAATACAACACTCTGAGCTCAGCTATGGGGCCAAACATCCCATGCTACTGGGAAAGGAGGGATGGGCGTCAGAGCTATTGATACAAGATGCCCATCAGAGGACCTTACATGGGGAGTTTGGAGATACACTCACCTGCCTACGTCAGAATTACTGGGTACTGAAGGGTCGAGCTGCCGTCAAAAGGGTGCTAAAGAGTTGCACGGTCTGGCGGCGGTACGATGGGAGGACCCTACCATACCCAGGTCCACCACTGCTGCCTCAGGAGCAGGTACATAGTGACAGGCCCGTTGAGACTGTGGGAATAGACTATACTGGGGCTATCACATTGAAGAACCCAGGAGACGATAGGGTGGGCCGTCAGAAAGTATATGTCTGCCTGTTTACTTGTGCCACTACTCGAGCTGTGCATTTGGAGTTGGCAGAAGATATGTCAACAGAAACTTTCGTGAAGTTGTTCAGGAGGTTTACAGCCAGATTCTCGTGCCCGCGATTGATTATCTCGGACAATGGCACAAGCTTTAGGGCGGCCGATAAAGTTTTCAGGAATCTTAGGGACAACGGAGAAGTACGAGAACACCTGAAGAGAATAGAGTGTGAGTGGAGGTTCATAGCTCCCAGGGCGCCTTGGCAAGGGGGATTCTATGAACGTATGGTGGGCACAGTCAAAGGGTGCATTCGGAAGGTCTTGCATGGCAGGAGAGTGAGCTTTGATGAACTGAGGACAGTGTTAGCTGAGATAGAGGCAAGAGTCAATAACAGGCCACTGACCTACGTGCAAAATGGGATTGACGAGCAGGAAGCTCTCACCCCCAATCACATGCTGTTTGGAAGGAGGATTGAGCCCTTCCAGGCAATTTTGAGTCAGTCTTCCAAGGAGCTGGATTATTATGGGCCAGATGGTCTCCCCATCAATGAAGAACTGCACAGGAGTCACAACAGACTGGTGAACATCCTGGACAAATGGAACCAGGTGTGGCGCAGGGATTACTTGACAACCTTGCGGGAACATTTCTATGGTGCCGACCCCGAGGCAAATAAGATGATGCTAAGTGAAGGGAACCTGGTGCTAGTAGAATCTGAGGTGCCCAGGGCATACTGGCCTCTTGGCCTGGTAGTGTCGACCCACTCAGACAAGGCTGGGCGGTCGAGAATGGTGAAGGTGAGAATGAATGGTGTCGAGACTATAAGACCCATCAACAGACTTTTACCTCTTGAGGTCTACGCGGTGGGACCAGGACATCAGAAATTAGACCAGAGGCTGACCGAGCTGAGCGGCCGGATGACCCGTCGAATGGTGCTCAAGTCCAGGGCCCACTGGGAGGGCTTGTGGGAGGCAGACTTGATCTAGACTTAGCACCTACCTTCGCCGGCGGGAGGATGTGGAAACTTATTTGGTCCTTAAAGTTCCACAGGACAGATCCGGCATGGCCGTAATGGAATGGCTGAGCTGAGTGGCCCTTATACCCCACCCAAAACAAAGCATTCTCTAGTTGGCGTGGATTGTTGGTAAGCTTATTTAATTTATAGATTTACCCTTCAGGGAAGGAGTAGGTAGTTTTACTGTTAGTATATTAATATTAGGTTTGCTAAGGCAACTGTTGATAATAATAATGTAGACCTAAGACCTTAACCTAGGTAGTAATAGGCCGATAATGTAGGCAAACACTAGGATAAGTCAGCTAGGGAGAACTGGCAGCCCTAGTTTGAATGAAGAGACGAGGTTCTGGAAGAGAGACCAGCTCGTTCTTCTTAAGACAGACACCAACTGAACAAGACGTGCCGTGATCAGCAGACGGCGCCCCCCCACGTGTCTTCACATTCGAGACCCGGGGAAATCTGGTAGAGGCACCTCGATGTACCATAGATGACCTCCTCCATCAGGCCCATACAGTAAGACAAGACCTCCACTTTATCTCGTAGATTTCTGGCCAGTGTCTGGGGAGATTGTGAGTGAGTTTTATCTGTGGGCCTGTGTGGCAGCTGGCAGAGCATGCCCAGTAAGTACCAGTGTCTCTTGGCAGTCTGGAAGCTAATGTCCGTGTCTGCATAGTTATACTAGGGGATACACACCCTCTTGGATATAGGAATTTCTGAGGTGCAGGCAGGACACTAATAACAATTGAATATTACCTGGAGTTTACCTGGAGAGAGTTCCGGGGGTCAACGCCCCCACGGCCCGGTCTGTGACCAGGCCTCCTGGTGGAATTAAGGCTCCCGGTTGCACGTGGTTTCTGAGGGGAAGTCCAAAGGGGCTAAGGTTAAGCTTAGGGAAGTTGAAGATCAGGATATATGCTGCAACACCAAGTAAGTTAGTCCTTTATACGTGCATGCAGGCGAGTTTCTTGCAACATCAATCATTTGTGAAAATCTGTCCTATAAGCCACTTGTGAGGCTGAGGTACCTGTTGTGATAGAAACACAGGCCTTATCTCTAGGCTTTATTGAACATAGAATCTTCATAGTACTTCTGCAACAACAAAATATAATGACTAGTACATCTAATAATGGCTTCTACAGGGATGGTGATGCCTTGCATATGTCAAGAGAAAAGTTATAACTACAGGCCACATATTTAAACTCACCATGTAATCTGCATCGCTGATAAATGGATAAAGTAGGAGAGAATCACACACCATGTGTTGGTGCCCATGACACACACCAAACTGTTGTTGTTGTTAAGGGCCCCTAGAGGTGGTGCAGTATTATCCTGCTGCTGCTCCCCACAGGACCAGTATCACTACAAACTCCCCCTTCTAAAATATCAGAGACAGTAATCTCCCAAACTGTTAGGTGGGCGACGTACACGTCCTGACCTTCGTAGCCCTTGAGCCTCTTCACCAGGTTCGATATTTTCCAGCGGGGTTTGATTAACTGCTGGAGCAGAATCCTCTATTTCCATAGGGGTAGTCTCAAGGGGCTTTCCAGGAGAAAATGAAGCATCTTTCACATCTATTGGTGTATCTTGAGATTCCACACTAATAGGGATTTCAACTGGGGCTAAATGTCTTGTAGATACTGTAGTCTCTTCACCATTTTGGTAGCGAATGTGGGCGTAATGTGGATTAGCTTGCAGGAGCTCTACCTCTTCCACTAAAGGATCCGTCTTGTTCATCCTACGGTGACTCTTCAGGAGAACGGGTCCAGGATGACATAACCAAGTGGGCACGGAGGCTCCCGTAGAGGAACGACATGAATAGTTGAGGAGTCTTTCATGAGGGGTTGCATTAGTAGCTGTGCACAGCAGTGATCTAATAGAGTGAAGAGCATCAGGTAGGACAGTTTGCCAGTGTTGAACAGGTAGATTGCGCGACTTTAATGTCATTGTAACTGCCTTCCATATAGTACCATTGAACCGCTCCACTTGACCATTGCCTTGAGGGTTGTAGCTTGTTGTTCTGCTGCAGGCAATACCTTTGCTAGCCAAAAACTCCTGAAGTTCGTTACTCATGAACGAGGATCCCCTGTCTGAATGGATATAAGCTGGCATACCAAAAATAGAGAACAACTGTGAAAGACAACTAATAACAGTTGAAGCAGCCATATTTGCACAGGGGAATACAAAGGGAAACCTTGAATGTTCATCTACTATGTTAAGGAAATACCTATTCTGATTTGTGCTTGGTAGAGGTCCTTTGAAATCTATATTCAATCTTTCGAAAGGCTGGGTGGATTTTATGAGATGAGTCTTCTCTGGCTGATGAAAGTTTGGCTTGCACTCTGCACATACTCTGCATGCTCTGATCACTTGTCGCACATCTTCCACTGAGTAGGGCATGTTCTTTGATTTGACAAAATGGTACAGGCGTGTAACTCCTGGGTGACACAAAGCCTTGTGGAGAGCTGAGAGTGATTGCAAATCATGACATGCTGCTCCACAGTGGGACCTAGAGAATGCATCAGGTGAGATGTTCTCTTGACCCGGTCGGTACAGAATATCAAAGTCATAACACGATAGTTCCATCCTCCAGCGTAATATCTTGTCATTCTTTATCCTACTTTTGTGCCTCTTGTCGAACATATACATCACGGACCGTTGGTCAGTCCTTATGGTGAAATGTCTACCAGTTAAATAATGCCTCCAGTGGCGAACTGCTTCTATGATGGCCTGGGCTTCCTTTTCTACAGCAGCATAACATTTCTCTGATCCTTGAAAAGTTCTCGAAAAGAAGGCTACTGGTCGTCCTGCCTGAGATAAGACTGCAGCAATGGCAATGTCAGATGCATCCGTTTCCACTTAGAATGGTAGGGACTCATCAATGGCTTGAACTACTGAGTTTTCAATGTCCTGTTTGAGAGTATGGAAAGCGGCTTCTGCTTCCTTTGTCACAGGAAATGTGGTAGCACTCAATGGGCGGACTTTACTTGAATAGTTGTAGATCCATTGTGAGTAATAAGCAAAGAGACCAAGAGTTCTTCGGAGTGACTTTTTGTCTTGAGGCATTGGAAGTTCCCGTAGAGGTCGTAGTCGTTCAGGGTCTGGGAATATTGAACCTCCTTCCACTACATAACCAAGGATGCTAAGCCTTTTAGTTGAAAAAGTGCACTTTTCCTCATTGTAACTGATATTTTTCTTCTTGGCGGCTTCCAAAAACTTATCAAGGTTTGCATCATGTTCCTCCTGGGTCTTGCCACAAATGGTAACATTATCTAAATACGCGTAGGTTCCCATGAGTTGCTCTTCCTGAATGAGTGAATCCATAATTCGTTGGAAGCAGGCTACCCCATTGGTGACTCCAAAAGGGACTCTGGTAAACTGATACAGGCCATCACTAGCCTGAAACGCTGTGTATGGTTTATCTTCATTCCTTATAGGGACTTGATGATAGGCACTCTGCAGATCAATTGTGCTAAACACGTAGTACTGAGCAATTTTGTTCACTGTATCGTCAATTCGAGGTAGAGGGTACCCATCAAGAAGTGTAAATTTGTTGATTGTCTCAGAGTAATCGATAGCCAGTCTCCGTTTCCTATAACCATCTTTAACAACAACAACCTGTGCACGCCAAGGGGAATCACTCGGTTCTATAATACCCTCCTTCAGCAGCCTCTGAATTTCTTTCTCAATGAACATCCGATCCTCATAAGAATAGCGGCGTGACTTAGCTGATATAGGATGGCAATCCGCGGTAAGATTTGCAAACAACTTTGGTGGGTCTACCCTTAAAGTGCTAAGTCCACAGACAACAAGAGGAGGCAGTTCACCTCCATATGTTAAGGTGACACTACCATGCAGCTTCTGAAAGTCCTGACCAAGGATAACATCAGAGCACAGTTGTGGCAGAATAGCTAAATGTACATCTTGATAATCCTTTCCATTAACTCTGAGATTTACCTTACAAAACCCTAAGGTCTGAATAGAGAGAGATGTTGATGCCATGGAAACGGTACCTGATGAGTGATGTAGAGTCAAGGAGAGCCGTTTAACTAAGTCAAGGTTGATGAAACTCTCTGAGCTGCCACTATCAATAAGACCATCTACTTCTGTTCCTTTGATGAATACTTTCACAACTGCCTTTGACAGTGAATTTGGAGTAGCCGCAGAAGTCACTGTTGCTAGAGTCGCATGATCACTGGAATGTGTGGAGGCACTAGCTCTTGTTGATGCATTAGCACGACATACTTTAGCAAAGTGACCTTTCTTGTGGCATTTATGGCACATTGCTTCACGAGCAGGACACTTTGGACGTGGATGTCTTGAAAAACCACAAAAGAAACACACCGTACCTGCTGCTGCTGTCACTGAGGCAGGTTCCACAGTAACTTCATTGCAAGAGTCTTGGTCAGGAATTGCAGCACTTACCACTCGAGAAGGCTGAGTGGTACTGTATACTTCAGAATTCTTCTGGGCTGAATCTAGAGCTCTTGCCTGGTCAAAGGCAGCGGCTAAGTCGAGAGTTTTATTCTCCAATAAACGCTGCCTTATTATTGGTGATTGCAGGCCACTGATAAAAGCATCCCTGATGGACTCTTCACAATACTGAGCAGCTGTCACTGCTTGGAAGTGACAGTCCTTACCTAAAATTTTCAGTGCTTGAAAGTATTCCTCTAAGGACTCATCAATCTGCTGGCGGCGAGTTGCAAGGCGATAGCGTGCAAAGATTTCATTTGTAGGTTTAATATACTGAGACTTGAGGGTTTTGATAGCATCTTCGTAGGTATTACACTCAGAAATAGCCTCATATATCTTAGGTGACACAAAATTGATGAGCAGACTTAGTTTATCTAGATCTTCTTTAGGAAGGGCTCCCAAGAAGTTTTCGAAAGTCTTAAACCAGTGCTTCCATTCCTGAGCAGCCGTTGATAAGCTGGGGTCACAGTCTAGCCTCTCAGGTTTCAGTAAACGCTCCATGTTGTGATGTAGTCTAGCGCAGGATCACCACCAGGTAGCCCAGGATTCTATGTTCAATAAATTGTTGTGATAGAAACACAGGCCTTATCTCTAGGCTTTATTGAACATAGAATCTTCATAGTACTTCTGCAACAACAAAATATAATGACTAGTACATCTAATAATGGCTTCTACAGGGATGGTGATGTCTTGCATATGTCAAGAGAAAAGTTATAACTACAGGCCACATATTTAAACTCACCATGTAATCTGCATCGCTGATAAATGGATAAAGTAGGAGAGAATCACACACCATGTGTTGGTGCCCATGACACACACCAAACTGTTGTTGTTGTTAAGGGCCCCTAGAGGTGGTGCAGTATTATCCTGCTGCTGCTCCCCACAGGACCAGTATCACTACAGTACCCACCTCAGAGCTCGGTGTCAACAGAGTTTGCCAGGGTAGGCGACTCACTTGGAGGCAGTCCACACAAATTTTCTCATCTGGTTAGCAGTAATCTGAAACCAAGACAACAGTGCATTAGTGTTTGCAATAAAGCTAACAGAATTCTTGGCTTCATATCTAGAAGTATAAATAATAGAAGTCCTCAGGTTGTTTGTCAACTCTATATATCCTTGATTAGGCCTCATTTAGATTATGCTGCACAGTATTGGTCACCGTATTACAGAATGGATATAAATGCTCTGGAAAACGTACAGAGGAGGATGACAAAGATGATCCCATGTATCAGAAATCTTCCCTATGAGGATAGACTGAGGGCCCTGAATCTGCACTCTCTCAAAAGGCGTAGAATTAGGGGGGATATAATCGAGGTGCATAAATGGAAAACAGGAATAAATAAAGGGGATGTAAATAGCATGCTGAAATTTTCCAGCCAAGGCCTGTTATCCTGGGTGTAAAGGGAACAAAATAAACACAGCAGAAAAGCTTTTGACTTGTATTATCCTTCACCAATTTAGAACAGAAGTATGTACACTATATACACTATGTACAACAATAGGTATTAGTGCACTCCACGGTAAGCAAGGCAGAATTGAAAGGGTCCTAAGAAGGAAGATCGCCACCCATCTAGATGCCCATCAATTACACAACCCAGGGCAACATGGGTTTAGAGCAGGTCGCTCCTGTCTGTCCCAACTACTGGATCACTACGACAAGGTTCTAGATGCACTAGAAGACAAAAAGAATGCAAATGTAATATATACAGACTTTGCAAAAGCCTTCGACAAGTGTGACCATGGCATAATAGCGCACAAAATGCGTGGTAAAGGAATAACAGGAAAAGTTGGTAGATGGATCTATAATTTCCTCACAAACAGAACACAAAGTGTATTAGTCAACAGAGTAAAGTCTGAGGTGGCTACAGTGAAAAGCTCTGTTACACAGCGCACAGTACTCGCTCCCATCTTGTTTCTCATCTTCATATCTGACATAGACAAGGATGTCAGCCACAGCACCGTGTCTTCCTTTGCCGAAGACACCTGAATCTGCATGAGTGTCTTCCATTACAGACACTGCAAGGCTCCAGGCGGACATCAACCAAATCTTTCAATGGGCTGCAGAAAACAATATGAAGTTCAACGATGAGAAACTTCAATTACTCCGATATGGTAAACATGAGGAAATTAAAACTTCATCAGAGTACAAAACAAATTCCGGCCACAAAATGGAGCGAAAAACCAACGTCAAAGACCTGGGAGTGATCATGTCGGAGGATCTCACCTTCAAGGACCATAACATTGTATCAATCGCATCTGCTAGAAAAATGACAGGATGGATAATGAGAACCTTCAAAACTAGGGATGCCAAGCCCATGATGACACTCTTCAGGTCGCTTGTTCTATCTTGGCTGGAATGTTGCTGCACACTAACAGCACCTTTCAAGGCAGGTGAAATTGCTGACCTAGAACGGCACGCATAACGGAGATAAAACACCTCAATTACTGGGAGCGCTTGAAGTTCCTGAACCTGTACCCCCTAGAATGCAGGCAGGAGAGATACATGATTATATACACCTGGAAAATCCTAGAGGGACTAGTACCAAACTTGCACACGAAATTCACTCTCCGAAAGCAAAAGACTTGGCAGACGATGCAACATCCCCCAAATGTGTCATGGGCCCAAGACTGTTCAACTGCCTCCCAGCATACATAAGAAGGATTACCAATAGACCCCTGGTTGTCTTCAAGCTGGCACTGGACAAACACCTGAAGTCGGTACCTGACCAGCCGGGCTGTGGCTCGTACGTTGGACTGCGTGCAGCCAGCAGTAACAGCCTGGTTGATCAGGCTCTGATCCACCATGTGGCCTGGTCACAGACCGGGCCGCGGGGGTGTTGACCCCCGGAACTCTCTCCAGGTAAACTCCAGGTCTTAGCCTACTCACATATATGATGCCATACTAGATCTGTTCCTTGGATTTAATACATCATATACGATGCATGACTCTGTTATAGTTGATGATCTTCTATCTGATCACTTCCCTAGACTCGCAACTGTCAATCTTGATCACATCTCCAGAAGCTAAATTCAGAAGGACGAAACTTATTCTCAACCCAGAACACAGAGACAACTTTATTAACCACTTGGATCAATGGTATGAGAATTACGAGCCCATTGGCACACAAGAATTCAGTGATGATCTAGTTGTCACTATTGAGACTGTCCTCGCATCTCAAGTGGGCAGGAAAAGAAAAAGAAAACATAAACATTCCACTATTTATTTATTTTTATTTATTTATTTATTATTATTTGGACATGATACCTAGTTGTACAAAAGAAATACAGTGGTTGAGGGTACATGCCAAAGCCCCTTGTGTGCAGAGTATTATGGGCAGGCTTAAAATTAACTTAAGATTAACTAAGCAATGATATATTCAGTGGTAAAAATTAAAGTAAAAAATAACAATTAAGCACAAATGAGTATTTCAAAGACATGTCACATTGTCATTTACTGAGTTGCTGAGCATTCAGCAGAATGGAGTATTCTGTTAGGTAATGTAATTAAAAAAAACAAAAACAAAGTTTGATAGGGTCACAGGTTAAACATATATGAGATACAATTATTCAGTATTTATTAAGTTGTGGGTGAGTAAGTGATTTTTAAGAAGAGACTTGAATTTATAAACAATGTTTCTTTTATATTCACAGGTAATGAATTCCAGATTTTTGTGCCTTTTATGTGCATTGAGTTCTTGCATAGTGTGAGATGGACACGAGGAACATCAAAGAGTGATCTGTGTCTTGTGTTATGGTCATGTGTTCTGTTGAGGTTGGTAAGGAGATGTTTGAAGGGAGGGTTTATGTCAGAGTTAAGTGTTCTATGTATGTAGTAGGTGCAGTAATAAGTATGGATGTTTTGTACGGTAAGTTTGGAGTTTTGAATATTGGTGGAGTATGCTGCATGTAGTGGGAATTTGTTATCATTCTGATTGCAGCCTTTTGTTGGGTAATTAATGGTCTGAAATGTTTTATTGTTGTTGAGCCCCATGCACAAATTCCATAGGTGAGATAGGGGTAAATAAGCGAGTGATATAGGGCCAGGAGGGCTGACTGTGGAACATAGTACCGTATCTTCGATAGTATGCCTACGGTCTTGGAGATTTTCTTGGAAATTTGTTGTACATGTGTTTGAAATTTGAGTCTATTATCAAGGTGGATTCCTAAGAATTTTCCCTCTGTGAGCCTTGTGATAGGTGATCCATTTATCATTATGTTAAGAGGGGCATCTGTAGTTCTGTTTCCAAACTGTATGAAGTAGGTTTAGTCAATATTGAGAGTAAGTTTGTTAATCATCATCCAGGTAGATATTTTCTGTAAGTCGGTATTTACAGTATTGGCTAGCATGACTGGGCTCTGGTGAGAGAAGATGTATGTAGTGTCATCTGCAAATAGTGTGGGTTTGAGTAGTTGCGATGCATTTGGTAGGTCGTTTATGTAAATGAGAAAGAGAAGAGGGCCAAGGACACTTCTCTGTGGGACACCAACTGTAATTGGCTGTGTGGAAGAGTTTGCTTTATTTGTGTACACATATGGCTTCTGTTGCTGAGGTATGACTTCAGGTAGTTGAGGGAGTGCCCTCTTATACCATAGTGCGACAATTTTATGTGCAGCATATCATGGTCAACTGTATCAAAAGCTTTACGTAAATCAATGAAGATTCCCAATGGGACTTCTTTTTTCTCGAGTGCAGTGTATATTTGTTCTAGCATGTGTATAATAGCATCGTTCGTATTTTTATTAGGCCTGAACCCAAACTGACAGCGGTTGAGTATGTTGTGGGAGATGAGGTAGGAATAGATTCGCTTATGAATTAATTTTTCAAAGATTTTAGAGAGAGAGTGTAAGTAGGATATTGGCCTATAGTTATTCAAGTCTGTTTGATCTCCTCCTATTTTGATCCCCTCGCTATTTTGAGAACTGTGGGGAAGGTAGAGGATTCGATGGATTTGTTAAAGAGTATTGCGATGATTGGTGACAGAACTTGCGAAGCTTTTTTGTATATAAAGGGTGGTAAGGTATTTAAATCTCCTGTCTCGTTTTTTAGTGTGTTGATAATGAGGGAGACTTCTGTTGGGTTAGTCGGAGTTAGGAACATTGTGTTCGGGTAGTTGCCAGTGAGGTAGTCACTGGGTGGGGTATTTGATCTTGGGATTTTATCGGCAAAGCTTTTTCCGATGGTGGAGAAGAAAACATTGAGTCTGTTTGCTGTTTCAGTTGGTGGGAGTTGGGGTTCATCTGGTTTTGTTAGCTTGATTGCTCTGTTTCCTGATATCTTTTTTGTTCCTAGAATTTCAGATAGGGTTTTCCAGGTCTTTTTTATATCACCTTTTAAGTTGGATAAACTGTTCTCTTAATACAATTTTTTTGCCCTTCTTATCAGGCTGGTTAGGACTGACGAGTAACAATTTGTTTGGTTTCTGGTTATGTGACCCATTCTGTACTGTTTCTCGTATAGCTGCTTTGTATTTATGGATTTGAGGATGCTGGGTGTTAGCCAGGGACTGTTCAGTCTCTTAGCTGTTATCTGTTTAGTTTTTTTTTAGGGCAGTGCTTGTTATAGAGGTATTGGGTCTTTTTTAGAAAATTATTAATACATTCGTCAATATCTGTATAGATTTCTAGTTCAGTTAGTAAGTTGATGTTTGTCATTGCTGTTGTGAAGTTATTAATGGCTGTCTCATTATGAAGTCTGAAGGTGACTTTAGTAGTGTCTTGGGGTAATTTACCTAGATTGGTTATGAGAAAGGTAGGGTCGTGGTCTGTGGTATTATCTGTGATTATGCCTGATTTTAAAGGGGATATGGTGTTGGTCCAGATGTGGTCTAATAGGGAAACACTAGTCTCTGTAATTTTTGTAGGTTTTGTTACTGTTGGTAGCAACAAGCAGTTACTCATAGTGTTTGTGAATTCAGTAACTTGTGGGTCCTGGTCTTGCAGGAGATTTATATTGAAGTCACCTGAGAGTAGTAAGTGATCTTTATTCATGTGTGCATCAGTTATCATACTTCCCAGGTTTTCACTAAAACGGCTAATGTTTGATTATAAACGACAAAACCAATGAAAATACTATAATGATCCACAACTATGCAATCTAACACATGCAGCTAGGAGGATTGGTAAAGCATACCGTGAATGTAGAACCCCAGACCTGCTCAGAACGTTCCAAACTGCACTAACAAATGCAAGGAGTAGAAAGCAAGAACTTAGGCAACAGGAATAGGAACAATTTGTTAGTGGATTAAATAGGTCTACCATTTTAAGTTTGGCTTGGAAAGGTATAAATAAAATAACTAGGAAAAAAGACTGGCAATGCTGCTCATTCCTTTCCTCTTGAAAAAGCAAATGACCTCATAAATGACTGGTCCAAAACATCCAGACATGAAAACCTTCCATCTCATATTAAAACAAATTTAGAGAGTTCTTCTGAAGAAATGTTGAAACTGATTAATTTTATGAGCCAAAATATTGATGAGAGTGATTACCTCTTCACCGAGTATGAACTAGATAATGCCTTAACTAAAGGTCGATCAACTGCTCCTGGAGATGATGGTATAACCTATGACATTCTCAGAATTCTAAGGCACGTGCCTGATAATCCTTTGTTGGCACTGTATAATACCAGTTACATTGAGGGAGTTTTTCCTACTTCCTGGACCAATAGTCTCATTGTGCCTATCCCTAAGCCCCAACAGCCTGATACATTTAGGCCGATCTCCTTAACTAGTTGTCTTTGTAAAACTTTTGAAAGAATGATACTTAACAGACTGTACTACAGAATCAGACACCAACTTTCCCCCTAACTCTATTGGTTAAGAACATAAGAACATAAGAATGGAGGAACACTGCAGAAGGCCTACAGGCCCATACCTGGAGTTTACCTGGAGAGAGTTCCGGGGGTCAACGCCCCCGCGGCCCGGTCTGTGACCAGGCCTCCTGGTGGATCAGAGCCTGATCAACCAGGCTGTTACTGCTGGCTGCACGCAAACCAATGTACGAGCCACAGCCCGGCTGGTCAGGAACCGACTTTAGGTGCTTGTCCAGTGCCAGCTTGAAGACTGCCAGGGGTCTGTTGAACAGTCAGTTGAACAGTCTCAGCCCCCTGGCACTTATTGTATGGTCTCTTAACGTGCTAGTGACACCCCTGCTTTTCATTGGGGGATGTTGCATCGTCTGCCAAGTCTTTTACTATCGTAGTGAGTGATTTTCGTGTGTAAGTTCGGTACTAGTCCCTCTAGGATTTTCCAGGTGTATACAATCATGTATCTCTCCCGCCTGTGTTTCAGGGAAAACAGGTTCAGGAACCTCAAGCGCTCCCAGTAATTGAGGTGTTTTATCTCCGTTATGCGCGCATTGAAGGTTCTCTGTACATTGTCTAGGTCCTTATCAAAATTACCTCTTCCCAAAGCTACCCAAGAATTTACTCCCATACCCAATGACACAAATCAAACCCATCCCCTCCCACTCATATATTTGTCCAATCTCTTCTTAAAGCTACCCAAGGTCCTAACCTCTATCACCCTATTGGGAAGATTGTTCCACAACTCTTTTAGAAAACCAGTACTTACCTATGTCCTTTCTAAATCTAAATTTATCCAACTTAAATCCATTATTTCTGGTTCTTACCTGATTCGACACCCTCAGTACTTTATTAAAATCTCCTTTGTTTATGCCCATCATCCACTTATACACTTCAATGATATTGTGGAAATTATTTAATTTCCGAAGCTATAGTGCCTAATGAATGTTTAATGTGTTGATTTGGGTCAAAATGTATTTGTATTTTGAATGGAACCATCTGGGTTCCCGCTGCACCTGCACAGATGTGCGGGGGTATAGGTTGAGCTGGGGCACGAGGGGGCGGCAGTGTTTTGAATGGGTTTAAGAGGCTGTGAAACATGGGACCAGGAAATTGGTGTTCACGGTGGCCTAAGGATTAATATAGGCCTCATTTCATAATAGGAAGTGTTGTAACTGTTCCTGGTGGAGAGTGAGGGAATGTGATTTACGGGACCACCTTAATAGAGTGGTAAAATGAGTGAATAAGGGTAGGACCGGTGGTGACTGGTGCGTCGCCATGGACTGGGTCCCGGGGAAAATTACCCTTGGTTTAATCATCACTCATCAGTGTCAGATCTTAATGGAGTGATCTCTAATGTGTATAATAATTATGAGACATTAAATCGTCTTGTGAATTGTAATGTAATTAATGATAATAATGCTAAGTTAAGAGAATGCGTGAAGTGAAATAAGTTGCCTTGCTCCGAGTGAACACGCTAGACCACGTTGTTCCCGTCCCGAGGAAAGTGAAGTTTAGTGAGTCACGACTGCTAAACCGGGACAAACCAACGGATACCTCGTCCTGCTGGAATAAGAACCGTGTCGGTGTAGCAGGACATCGAAATGAGATGGTGAATGGAGGAAATAAGGAGAATCAATCACCCACAGTTAAGTAACCCTTCTAGTTATAGCAGACTGATACTGGCCAGTTAGGTATGTTGTAATTGGATAGGTTATGGGTGATCCAGCTACATCAAGTGACCACCAGAGAATATCTGGTAAGTGGTGGGATTATACAAATGTTTTTTCTTTGATGGATATATCCATGTGTAACCTACCCCCCTTCATTCAGTTACGTTAATATAATCTATATATTCCACTCCGGTCACATCAAATGGTTTTACCAACTGCACGCGTTCCTTGGGCAATGGTGGAGGACCTGGGTACATGTAGGTTCTGGCATCCACCCGGCGACATATTACACACGACTTGATAACCCTTTTTACACTTTGCCATCCTTGTGGAATCCAGAAGGTTTCCCGAATACAGTTTAAGGTATCCTGTACCCCACCGTGCATCACGTTATTATGGGCATTAAAGACAATCAAGGTTGTCAGGTGATGAGTTTTGGGCAGCAAGAAGGGTTACTTAACTGTGGGTGATTGATACTCCTTATTTCCTCCATTCACCATCTCATTTCGATGTTGCCGGGTGGATGTCAGAACTGACATGTACCCAGGTCCTCCACCATTGCCCAAGGAACGCGTGCAGTTGGTAAAACCATTTGATGTGACCGGAGTGGACTATAGTGGGCCAATCATTTTAACAGGTACTTCAGATGGTGTTCCCTTGAAGGTGTATGTATGTCTATTTACTTGTACAGCTACTAGGGCTGTTCATCTAGAAGTGGCTCAGGACTTCTCTGCAGAACAGTTCATACAGCTGTTCCAGAAATTTGCAGCTAGGAGATCCTGTCCAAGATTGATGATCTCAGATAATGCCACCAATTTTGTAGCGGGTACTCAACACTTGATGGAATTAAATAAGAGTGATGATGTACAGTCTTTGTTGACCCAGCAAGGGTGTGTCTGGAAATTTATTACTCCCAGAGCCCATTGGCAGGGAGGACTGTATGAAAGAATGATAGGTACAGTGAAAAGATGTCTTCGTAAGGTGCTACACAGGAAGAGAATTAATTTGGAGGAATTCCATGCAGTGTTGGTGGAGGCAGAGAATCGGGTAAACAATCGCCCTCTGTCATACATGAGTGACACTCCTGACGTGGAGATCCTGACTCCCTCTCACCTAATATGCAGACGAAGGTTAGAAACTGCACCTATCTATAGAGATAATCCCGAGGGAAGTGATGAGGATTACAATAACGTGACCGTGTTGAGTGATAAGTTCAAGATGTTAAATAAGGTAATTACTCATTGGTCCGATGTGTGGCGTAAAGAATATCTTCTTACACTACATGAACACTTTTATGGTGCGCCAGAGGCAGTAAACCGACAGAACATTCAACCAGATGACATTGTGTTAATTGATACTGAACAACATCGAACATTGTGGCATCTGGGCAAGGTAGTTACATTATACCCAGATGCACAAGGTGTTGTCAGAAACGTCAAAGTGTTGTGTCGTGGTCAGGAAAGTTTGCATACCATTAATAAATTAATTCCCTTAGAATTAAATGGTGTTCAATCCAGTGCAGATGGAAATCTAAGGGAAAGTGATATGAGTGATATTGAAGACACTGACCGAGTAATGCAAGAAGAAATTGTAGTAAGACCCACTAGGAAAACAGCAGCGCAATCTAGAGAGGGCTGGAATCGTCTCCTGGAGGAAGATGCAATTTAAGTCGTCTAACAACGACTTCCACCCGGCTGCAGTGTGGAAATTATTTAATTTCCGAAGCTATAGTGCCTAATGAGTGTTTAATGTGTTGATTTGGGTCAAAATGTATTTGTATTTTGAATGGAACCAACTGGGTTCCCGCTGCGCCTGCGCAGATGTGCGGGGGTACAGGTCAAGCTGGGGCATGAGGGGGCGGCAGTGTTTTGAATGGGTTTAAGAGGCTGTGAAACATGGGACCAGGAAATTGGCGTTCACGGCGGCCTAAGGATTAATATAGTCCTCATTTCATAATAGGAAGTGTCGTAACTGTTCCTGGTGGAGAGTGAGGGAATGTGATTTACGGGACCACCGTAATAGAGTGGTAAAATGAGTGAATAAGGGTAGGACTGGTGGTGACTGGTGCGTCGCCATGGACTGGGTCCCGGGGAAAATTACCCATGGTTTGATCATCACTCATCGGTGTGAGATCTTAATGGAGTTATTTCTAATGTGTATAATAATTATGAGACATTAAATCGTCTTGTGAATTGTAATGTAATTAATGATAATAACGCTAAGTTAAGAGAATGCGTGAAGTGAAATAAGTTGCCTTGCTCCGAGTGAACACGCTAGACCACGTTGTTCCCGTCCCGAGGAAAGTGAAGTTTAGTGAGTCACGACTGCTAAACCGGGACAAACCAACGGATACCTCATCCTGCTGGAATAAGAACCGTGTCGGTGTAGCAGGACATCGAAATGAGATGGTGAATGGAGGAAATAAGGAGAATCAATCACCCACAATTAAGTAACCCTTCTAGTTATAGCAGACTGATACTGGCCAGTTAGGTATGTTGTAATTGGATAGGTTATGGCTGATCCAGCTACATCAAGTGACCACCAGAGAATATCTGGTAGGTGGTGGGATTATACAAATATTTTTTCTTTGATGGATATATCCATGTGTAACCTACCCCCCCTTCATTCAGTTACACTAATATAATCTATACAGTCCACAATTAATTAGTAGTGCCGTACTTGTGGATGCTATCCAATCTATACTGGTCTCGGATAGATATGGATAAGATTGTGAGGTCGAAGGCCCACCTCCAGTGACCAGGGGTGGTGAAGTTTTCTCACATATCTACACGGAGTGATTACGGTAAACAATATAGGGTTGTCTCCCAATGAGATTACTTGTATGTATATAATGCTGAGGTACATACAGGTAATCACCCTAGAAAATTTTCCATAAATATTTCCCCTCATTCTACATCTCTCCAGCTCCTCGCAGAAGAAGAATGGATACCACCAGAACCATTCTACGTCCAGTAACACGGACTAACGCTCCCCATCTCCAGGTGACCCACTTCTATCAATCAGCACCTCACAAGTAACCCTTGTTGGGTACTGGCAGCGGCAGTGGCAGCGGCAACAGGAACCTTGTCCTCTATTTTTACTTCTCCCTGAGGTTCCCAGCAGCCCAGTGATGACCTAATCAAGACCCACATAACATTAACATGTGTGGATACCCAGAATTATATAAATCAACTGCAGAAATCACCCAAAAGTTCACAAATTACCAACTAATAGGACTCGTACTACCACCTCCTACCCCGCTGCCACTGAAGTGATACTCCACAACATTCACCCATCGCCTACTATTCACCCGAAGCCACAGCCAATGGACAAGGGTCAGGGCAATAAAAGAAGATCCAGTAACCAGCTAAGGACTCCTAACATCAAAGGTGAGAGCAGTAATAACAAGAGGAAAACTTGTGGTACTGGCAGCCAGGACACAACCCTCATCACCCACCGGCACCACCACAACACACGACAGACAACAACAAACATGGCCGCCGCCACAGTCCAAGATAATTCCTTCCCAGCATTTGATGTCAAGAAGATCACCGACCCAAAAATAGCTAAACTCCTTACGATTCAGAACCAAACGATCACCAAACTAACTCAAGAAATGCAGGAACTAAAAGCTAGCAATGCAGATTACCTCAACAAGATCACTGCTCTTGAACATAAGTTAGACACTCTAGAACAACAAAGCAACACCCACACCCAGTCCCTAGACACCATCAACACTCTAAAAGACCAAGTCACCCTACTTACTACCAACATTATAGAGGAAAGATCAAGAGTGGACCAACAACTTGCCAATGTCATAACCAACTTCCAAGACCATAATGACCAACAGCAGCTATCTGACACTGTTTAGTTAACAGCAAACATCTCCCAGCCACAGTCACCCAAGAGACCTGCATGGAGACCACCCTACAGCTTATCAAGGACCACCTTCGCCTTAACATACGTAGTGATGACCTAAAGGATTGCAAACTGATGGGCTACCAAGCAGGTAAAAAAACAGTGCTGTTAAAATTCCAAACTAGCCTACAAAGAAACAACCTACTAAAAACATCTATTTCTATGAAAACTGATGTTTACGTCAATGAGTGCCTTACCAAAACAAGACAAAACCTTCTTTATCAGCTAAGAAAATTACGCTATGCCCAAAAAATCCACCAGTGCTTTGTGAGGGATGGAAAAATCGCAGTTAGAAAACAGCCCACTGGGAAGAGATACTTCATCTCTACAGAACATGACCTTAATTAAAACATTCCTAAGTGAGGCTGGACTAACAGAATCAGAGTAAAGTGCAGATAATACCCACGGTCCACCGTTAGTGTTATATTGTCATAAATTTGTGCCCCCCTAAAATTCTAATACCCCTACTACTTTTGATTGTCATTGTTGTATTCAACGACCATTCTACCTCATAGTCTTAATTGTGTTTAATATCTACAGAATCTATCTCCTTTTTTTACAACTTACCACATCACTGTTCTATCTTATTTTATTATAAACTAGCCATAACTTGTCCTCAATAATTCTACCTCACTTTAAGAAATACTCAATTGCCCAATTTTATTCTAAAATCCCTATTATTGCCCAATTTTGCTTTGAACTATATTGATCAAACTTATTGTAAACTTCTTTTATTGACCATTTTTATTCTGTACTTTTTTAAACTAGTATTTTCAACTACAACTTTTATATTATCCTGTCTACCATCTTACTAGCATATTATATCCAAGTCATTGCCATTTTTATTTTATCATTTTTTTTATTATTCTTTTGCTACCTTAACTTGTGTATTTTATCCTGTCAATTTAAATCTAGTTATACTCTAATTCTTGTAAACAACTTATATAAGACCTTAGTGCAATTACAATTGAGAGTCTTGTGCCTTTTTTATATTATTAGATTAAACTCAGTTGTACTATAGCTCATTCTAGCTCAATACATAGTCAATACCAAATTCACTATATTAGACCATAGTGCAAGTACTAGTGAGAGACTGGTGCTATTTTTAATTTGTATTTTTATATTATTAGATTAAACCTAGTTGTACTATAGCTCATTCTAGCTCAATACATAGTCAATATCAAATTCATTATATTAGACCACAGTGCAATTACAAGTGAGAGACTGGTGCTATTTTTAATTTGTATTTTTATATTATTAGATTAAACCTAGTTGTACTATAGCTCATTCTAGCTCAAAACATAGACTCCACAAAAGTCATTATATTAGACCTTAGTGCAATTCAAGTGAGAGTCTTGTTCTATTTTTAATTTGTATTTTTATATTACTAGTTTATACCTAGTTGTACTTTAGTTCATTCCAGCACAACACATAGACAACATCAACTTCATTATGTGTAGCAGTGACTATACTCTATATGACCAAAATACTCTAGCTATATACTTGTCCAAACTTCCCACCACTACAGATATCAGTACTAGAACTCAACACACAACTCAGGATATAAATAACCATAATTTAAACCTAGAAGATGATTGATCATGTTGACCCTGATCTAAACCTCCATAATCTGACACCCAATCAAAACCTATTGGAAAGTAACTGCCTTTATTACACAGCATCACAAGCCAGCACTATCCTAAAAAATGCTAAAAGTCTATCAGTACTTAACTACAACATCAGGTCAATTCAAATTCAATTCAAATTCAAATTCAAAGTTTATTCTCTATAAGGATTACACTGCTGAGTTTAAAGTTTATTCTCTATAAGGATTACAATGCTGAGTTTACAGAAATTTGGTTATTGTGTGGTTTACGTGTAGTAAAATAGTGATTACAGAGTGTACCACTAGAACGCTTAGCATGGCTAGGCATTTCGGGCAGACTTAATTTTATTCTTAATTGTAAAATATTACAAATTATGAGGTAAGTTGGTATTATGGCTAAGTGACTAAATACTAGTTTGTGAGTTTAGCAATGTGAATGCTTTTGTTTTGGCACAGTACATAGTTTCAGTATTGGAGTATCACAGGATTCATTATTTTAAGATTGAGATTAATATTTCTGTTTATGGTCAAATGAGTCAGTGAGTGTAAGTGTGAACCACCAGGTGGTATTTGTGTAGTTAGTTGACAGGGTGTATCAGGGAGATAAGATGTTTTCTAATGGTAGTTTTGAAGGTGATGAATGTGTCTGCAGTTCTAGAGTTCTCAGGTAGGGTATTCCAGATTTTAGGGCCTTTGACATACATTGAATTTTTGTAAAGGTTTAGTCGGACACGGGGAATGTCGTAGAGATGTTTGTGTCTGGTGTTATGCCTGTGGGTTCTGTCACAACTATCAAGAAAGCGTTTTAGGTCAAGGTTGATATTAGAGTTTAGGGCCCTGTAGATGTAGATTGCACAGTAGTAAGTGTGGATGTACTGAACAGGGAGTAAGTTTAGGTCTATAAAGAGTGGGGGGGGGTGTTGCCAGGGATGGAATTTAGTGATTATTCTTACTGCAGCTTTTTGTTGGGTTATTATTGGCTTTAGGTGTGTTGCTGCAGTTGATCCCCAAGCACAAATAGCATAGGTGAGGTATGGATAAATAAGTGAGTGGTATAGTGTGAGAAGGACATTTTGTGGCACGTAGTATCGTATCTTGGAGAGGATCCCAACCGTTTTGGATACTTTTTTGGTTATATGCTGGATATGGGTGCTGAAATTCAGGTTGTTGTCAAGGTATAAGCCTAGGAACTTGCCCCCATTATTTCTGGTAATTAGAGTGTTGTCAGTCTTAATGTTAATTTGTGCATCTCCTGATCTGCTACCAAACATAATATAGTAGGTTTTGTCAGTGTTAAGCATAAGTTTATTGGCTGTCATCCAAGTCGATATTTTGATCAGCTCCTCATTCACAATGGTGTTGAGGGTGGCAAGATTAGGGTGAGAGATGACATAAGTCGTGTCGTCAGCAAAGAGAATGGGTTTCAGGTGTTGGGATATGTTTGGAAGGTCATTGATGTATATGAGGAAGAGCAGGGGAAAAAGGACACTTCCCTGCGGAACTCCAGTATCAAGTGGCAAACACTATGATGACCTCCTGGCACTCCTTGAATCACTAAAGACACCCTTCTCCTGCATTTTTCTTACTGAGACCTGGCTTAAGCAGGACACAATAGATATCTACCCTCTACCAGGATACACAGCAATTCACAACTGCAGACCAAACCAAGTTAAGGGTGGTATTGCAATCTATTACTCTAACCAATTATCTTGTATTAGCACCACTTGCTTTAGTGATGAATATGGGAAATACATTTTTGCTAATTTTGCTGTAAAAAACCTTAAGACACCTATAACAATCGGTGCCATTTACCGGATACCTCACAAACATCCCAAATTTCAGTGAGAAATTAAAGTCACTAATAACAAACAGACAAATGAATAAGCACCACCTTCTCTTAGCTGGAGAATTCAACATCAACCTTGGCATACTAGATGATCAGCCTGTAACTGATTTCATCAACAATATGAACAACACACTTCTCATACCAACAATAAGTAAACCAACAAAGCTAAACCATAATAGACCACATATGGACCAATATACTAGCCCCCTTAAATCAGGGATAATCACAGATAGCACTACAGACCACTACCCTACCTTCCTCCTGACAAACATTAGTAAAACACCACTTGAATACAACAAAGTCTCATTTAGACTCCATTATGAGGCCTCAATAAGGAAGTTCACAGCTGACCTAGAGACTGTTGACTGGCCTACAGAATTCTCCAAGGCCAATGGTATTGATGACTGGACAGACATTTTTCTTAACAAATTATTTAGACTATACAACAAACATTGTCCTATAAAAACGAAACAGATCACAAACATATGGCTTGGTTGCCCATGGCTAACCAGCACCATTCTGAAATCCATTGACAAGAAACACCAATATGAAAAGCAATATAGACAGGGCTTAATACACAAAGAAATTCTTAAACACTATTCATCAGTTCTCACCAAAGTAATAAAAAAAGCCAAACAACTATACTACTCCAGTAGATTCACAGACACTAGAGGAGATATAAAAAAGACCTGGAAAACACTCTCTCAGATTCTAGGGACCCACAAACTGAAAAAAAAACAAGAATATTGTCTTAACTAAACCTAATGAAACACCACTACATCCCACTGACACAGCTAACAAGATAAACGACTTCTTCTCAACCATAGGATCTAATCTCGGCAAAAAAATCCCACATACCAATGCCCATGCTGGGGACTACCTAGATGGGAATTTCCCAAATTCCTTCTATCTTGCACCAACTGAGCCCACAGAAGTCACCGAGATTATAAAGTCACTTAAAAATAACTCAGGGAATCTGTCTCATGTCCCACCATTACTGTACAAGCGAGCAGCCCATGTCCTTTCACATGCTATTTCATTACTTTTTAACAAGTCACTAGAAACTAGCACTTTCCCGAAACTACTCAAGATGGCAAGGGTTACACCACTACATAAAGGTGATGACCCTACAGACTTAAAGAACTATAGGCCAATATCAAACTTACCATTGCTATCCAAAATCTTTAAGAAACTCGTGCACAGGAGACTATATTCATTTATAACGACACAAAACATACTCAACCCCTGCCAATTTGGATTCAGGAAAAATAAAAGCACTAATGATGCAATCATAAAAATGCTAGATCTGCTTTACACAGCATTGGAAAATAAGGAATATTCACTAGGAATGTTTATTGACCTAAGAAAAGCTTTTGACACAGTAGACCACGACATCCTACTCCACAAACTTGACCATTACGGTATAAGAGGCCATGCGCTTGCTTATTTCAAATCTTACCTTACTAATAGGTATCAGTATGTCCCCATTAAAGACACAGCTTCAACAACACGGCCACTTGATACTGGAGTTCCGCAGGGAAGTGTCCTTGGTCCCCTGCTCTTCCTCATATACATCAATGATCTTCCAAACGTATCCCAACACCTGAAACCCATTCTCTTTGCTGACGACACGACTTATGTCATCTCTCACCCTAATCTTGCCACCCTCAACACCATTGTTAACAGGAATCCGGTGTTAACTACAGTTTTGGGTTGCATTTAACCCAGGTACATTTCATTGCTGTCAACAAAATTTGAATTGTTGCTTAGGTTAGCTGTGTTTATTCATGAATTCATGATCTTTGTAGTGTCAGGCTTCGTCAATTTTATGATCACATAAATGGCATCTTTCTCTAGTGTACCTAACCATGTATATGTGTGCGTTGTAATGACATATGAATATATGATGAATTGTAAGGTATTGGTAAGCAGTGGGCAATTTTATTGTGCAATGCCCATAATGGGGATTGAGTAAGATTCGTCAACCGGTTTTGTTCTTTAGTGTTACTGCGGAAAAAATAAGGACGGAACACGTATGAACCTGTATGTCAATATTTTAATTATATGACTATTGTATGTGCATGATGAATTTTTATTCTCATGATAATGTTCAGTATTATATCATTGTATTCTGTACTGGTAATGGTATTGATGTCCTACGTGGGAGGCCATGTACACTTGCTGATATATTAATGTATATTGTTTTTGATGGACGTACAGTATAAGCCTGTGTAACCCTGTAATTAGGATAGGTGGTGAGAGATAAAAGGAAAAAGGGGGGGGGGTAGCATGCGCCTGCACGAAGTTGTAAGTGCGGTGAGTCTCTCGGTAATGTGATTATAATTATATGAAAGATTAGGAGCTAATTAATTAATTTTTATTTTATCTTTTAGACTGTTAAAAAAAAAAAAAAAAAAAAGTTTTGTAGAGGTTTTTTGTTAGTGATGCGGAAGTTGTAGCACTTACATATGTCTTCATTTTATTGTGATTTGAGTCACTCGTGTATGATATACAAGTATATTGTATACTAAGGGGTTTTAAATACAAAATACAAAAATTCGGGGATAAATAGCTACAGAAAGCTTTGGTGTATTAAATGCTAATATTACGATATAAATTGAGAGGCCAAAGCATTAGTGCACATAGAAAGTTTTGTATATACAGTCATATGAGTTAAGGGCACGTAAGTAGGGTAGGATAGTAGTAATTTTTGATGTATGGTATTTGTTAATTATAAGGAATTTTTGTTTTCTTTGTAAATGTTTCATGTTTTGTGATCACATCAATTATGTGATATACATGTCTACTGTATACTGTGTTTTTAAATAAAATATAAAAAAAAAATTCTCAGAGAGTGGAACAGGGCTCCTCTCCATAAGATACCTGTGAGTAAGACTAATGTGGCTGATGTGAAGATAGGAGAATGTAGTCTCCCAACCTCGACACTGATGACAAGAAGACGGCCAAACAGAATGCAGCTTCTTTTGCAGCAGATCAGACCAACATTGTTGCCAACGGTTGCGAAGGTGGGTAGAAATCACAGCAAAATAGTCTGTGAATGGAACACTTCTATATGAAACTGGGATGTTATGTACTGGTGACCGCGCAGCAGTGTCTGCCTGTTCATTGCCCTGTATGTCAACATGACCAGGGACCCAGCAAAAAATATCTTTGTGCTTGCTAGAGATATGGTGTAACCAAAGTTGTATACGAAGAACCAGGGGTTGAGGTGAATCAAATTTTTGTATAGCCAGCTTAGCACTAAGGGAGTCTGAAACTACCACAAATGGCGACACAGGCATAGATGCTATAGATTGCTATAGTGATGAACATGGAGAATATATTTTTGCTAATTTTACTTTAAAAAAGCTTAAGATTCCTATAACAATTGGTGCCATTTACTGGATGCCTCATACAAACATCTCAAATTTTAGCGATAAATTAAAGACACTAATAACAAACAACCAAATGAACAAGCAACACCTTCTCTTAGCTGGAGACTTCAATATCAACCTTGACCTACCAGATGATCAGCCTGTAACTGGTTTCATCAACAATATGAACAACACACTTATACCGACAATAACTAAACCAACCAGGCTGAGACAAATGCAACCATAATTGACCATATATGGACCAATATGGCATGCAAAGAGTACGTAACCTTTATTCAGCGCATGTACACACCCTCATTTACAGGCTATCTCCCCCAACAAGCGAACCAGGTGACTGAGAGTTGACGATGGGGCCCCGTCGTTCAACTAGTACCCAGGTTCCAGCCAATAAGAAGATGGTTTTGGCAATTGCAGAGGTTATGTGGGTACCACTCTCCTGTCTGCCCTTGTCATTCCCATTCTAGAGCTGGTTGAAGCACGGTCTGCTCTCTAGTGGCATCTATTCTGCCTTGCTTACCGTGGAGTGCACTAATATCTATCAATGTACATAGTGTATATAGTGTACATATTGCTGTTCTTAATTGGTGAAGGATAATATAAGTCAAAAGTTTTCTGCTGTGTTTACTTTGCTCCCTTTACACCCAGGATAACAGGCCATTTGGACTCCTGGGTTGTAATAACCAATATACTAGCCCCCTTAAATCAGGGATAAACACAGACAGCACTACTGACCACTACCCAACCTTCCTCTTAACAAACATTAGTAATCCACCATTGGAATACAACAAAGTTTCATTTAGACTACATGACGAGGCCTCAGTAAGTAACTTCACAACAGAGCTAGAAACTGTTGACTGGCCTACAGAATTCTCCAAGGCCAATGTTATCGATGATTGGACAGACATATTTCTTAATAAATTACTTAGACTATGTAACAAACATTGTCCTATAAAAACGAAATAGATTGTGAATAGGTTACCCATGGCTAACTAACAGCATACTAAGATCTCTGCACAAAATACAATTTAAACCAGCAAATAATAGAGCCTACTAGACTGGAGAATACACTAGACCTCATCTTCACTAACAATGATGATCTGATAAGAAATGTCACCATATCAAAAACAATATACTCAGATCACAACATAATTGAGGTTCAGACATGTATGCACGGAGCCCCAGACCGACAAAATGAGATTAGTCACGAGGGAGCATTCACCAAATTCAACTTCAATAACAAAAACATAAAGTGGGACCAAGTAAACCAAGTCCTAACCGATATAAGCTGGGAAGATATACTAAGCAACACAGACCCCAACTTATGCCTAGAACAGATTAACTCGGTGGCACTCGATGTATGCACAAGGCTTATTCCTCTAAGAAAAAGGAGGAGTAGATGTAAAATAGAAAAAGACAGGCGCTCCCTTTACAGGCGACGGAAAAGAATAACAGAGCGGCTAAAAGAGGCCAATATATCTGAAATGCGTAGGGAGACATTGGTCAGAGAAATAGCAAGCATCGAACTTAAGCTAAAAGAATCCTTTAGGAGTCAGGAATCGCGGGAAGAACTAAAAGCCATAAATGAAATCGAAAGAAACCCAAAGTATTTCTTCTCCTATGCCAAATCAAAATCGAGAACAACGTCCAGTATTGGTCCCCTACTTAAACAAGATGGGTCCTACACAGATGACAGCAAGGAAATGAGTGAGCTACTCAAGTCCCAATATGACTCAGTTTTTAGCAAGGCGCTAACCAGACTGAGAGTCGAAGATCAAAATGAATTTTTTATGAGAGAGCCACAAAATTTGATTAACACAAGTCTATCCGATGTTATCCTGACGCCAAATGACTTCGAACAGGCGATAAATGACATGCCCATGCACTCTGCCCCAGGGCCAGACTCATGGAACTCTGTGTTCATCAAGAACTGCAAGAAGCTCCTATCACGAGCCTTTTCCATCCTATGGAGAGGGAGCATGGACACGGGGGTCGTCCCACAGTTACTAAAAACAACAGACATAGCCCCACTCCACAAAGGGGGCAGTAAAGCAACAGCAAAGAACTACAGACCAATAGCACTAACATCCCATATCATAAAAATCTTTGAAAGGGTCCTAAGAAGCAAGATCACCACCCATCTAGAAACCCATCAGTTACACAACCCAGGGCAACATGGGTTTAGAACAGGTCGCTCCTCTCTGTCTCAACTATTGGATCACTACGACAAGGTCCTAAATGCACTAGAAGACAAAAAGAATGCAGATGTAATATATACAGACTTTGCAAAAGCCTTCGACAAGTGTGACCATGGCGTAATAGCGCACAAAATGCGTGCTAAAGGAATAACAGGAAAAGTCGGTCGATGGATCTATAATTTCCTCACTAACAGAACACAGAGAGTAGTCGTCAACAGAGTAAAGTCCGAGGCAGCTACGGTGAAAAGCTCTGTTCCACAAGGCACAGTACTCGCTCCCATCTTGTTCCTCATCCTCATATCCGACATAGACAAGGATGTCAGCCACAGCACTGTGTCTTCCTTTGCAGATGACACCCGAATCTGCATGACAGTGTCTTCCATTGCAGACACTGCAAAGCTCCAGGCGGACATCAACCAAATCTTTCAGTGGGCTGCAGAAAACAATATGAAGTTCAACGATGAGAAATTTCAATTACTCAGATATGGTAAACATGAGGAAATTAAATCTTCATCAGAGTACAAAACAAATTCTGGCCACAAAATAGAGCGAAACACCAACGTCAAAGACCTGGGAGTGATCATGTCAGAGGATCTCACCTTCAAGGACCATAACATTGTATCAATCGCATCTGCTAGAAAAATGACAGGATGGATAATGAGAACCTTCAAAACTAGGGAGGCCAAGCCCATGATGACACTCTTCAGGTCACTTGTTCTATCTAGGCTGGAATATTGCTGCACACTAACAGCACCTTTCAAGGCAGGTGAAATTGCCGACCTAGAAAATGTACAGAGAACTTTCACGGCGCGCATAACGGAGATAAAACACCTCAATTACTGGGAGCACTTGAGGTTCCTAAACCTGTATTCCCTGGAACGCAGGAGGGAGAGATACATGATTATATACACCTGGAAAATCCTAGAGGGACTAGTACAGAACTTGCACACGAAAATCACTCACTACGAAAGCAAAAGACTTGGCAGACGATGCACCATCCCCCCAATGAAAAGCAGGGGTGTCACTAGCACGTTAAGAGACCATACAATAAGTGTCAGGGGCCCGAGACTGTTCAACTGCCTCCCAGCACACATAAGGGGGATTACCAACAGACCCCTGGCAGTCTTCAAGCTGACACTGGACAAGCACCTAAAGTCAGTTCCTGATCAGCCGAGCTGTGGCTCGTACGTTGGTTTGCGTGCAGCCAGCAGCAACAGCCTGGTTGATCAGGCTCTGATCCACCAGGAGGCCTGGTCACAGACCGGGCCGCGGGGGCGTTGACCCCCGGAACTCTCTCCAGGTAAACTCCAGGTAAGAAACATCAATATGAAAAGCAATATAGACAGAGCTTAATAAACAAAGATATTATTAAACACTATTCATCAGTTTTCACCAAAGTAATAAAAAAAAGCCAAACAATTGTACTACTCCAGCAGATTCACTGAAACAAGAGGAGATATAAAAAAAGACCTGGAAAACGCTCTCTCAGAATCTGGGGAACCCACAAACTGAAAAAAACTAAGGATATTGTCCTAACTAAACTGAACGAAACACCACTTCCTCCCATTGACACAGTTAACAAGCTAAACGACTTCTCAACCACAGGATCAACTCTCGTTAGTAAAATCCCAGGTACCAATGCCTGAGCAACTTATTACTTAGATGGGAAATTCCCAAACTCTTTCTATCTTGCACCTACTGAGTCCACTGAAGTCACCTTGATTATGAATTCACTTAAAAATAAATCAGGGAATCTGTCACAAGTCAGTAAGTAATTAAGTAAGTTTATTCAGGTATACACAAGTACAGTTACATAGATTATCATACATAGCAGCGTATGTGTAAGGTACCTACGATAACCCAAAAAAAGTCAGTGACTTATTTCCATTGGCGTCCTTTTACCTTTGACCTGGAGTTTTGTATTGTAGATTTGACGATGTTTCCTGTGTTTCCCTCTCGTTAACACTGGTGCAGGTGATATGATGCTACTGTCAGTACAGATGAACGTCAGTATAGATGAGAACTTCACTTCACTAGTTGTACGTCTGGCATTAGCTGGTGTTTGGATGCCGGTCAGCCATGTTTAAATTCTTAATTCCTTCCCTTATTTGGTACTGAGGGAAAAAAGTCTACAGACCTGTCATTTCCTTGGAGTTTTGTTGTTAGGTTTTCTGCCATGTTGTCTTCCCATTGAACACTGGTGCACTTGATATGGAGATCAATTATTTCAAAGTAGTGAAAAACGTCTCGTCTGGTTCACGTCTGGCAGCAGGTCTGGTACTTGAATGCCAGTCCCTCTTTTGGTCATATTTAGTCCATATCGTTGTTGTCACTGTCAGTTTTCATATTACTATAGGTTCTTTGCGTGTTGTTGCAGCAGTACTTGCAATTAGGCCATCACTGGAGTTTGGATAGGCTCAGGGGACGGCAAGATATAGGAGCAGCTTTGTTGTTTCTTGCTCACACCATTGTTGTACAAGCGAGCAGCTCATATCCTTTCGCATCCTATTTCATTACTTTCTAACAAATCATTAGAAACTAACACTTTCCCGACACTACTCAAGACAGCAAGAGTTACACCAATACACAAAGGTGGTGACTCCACAGATGTAAAGAACTATAGACCAATGTCAAACTTACCATTGCTATCCAAAATCTTCGAGAAACTCGTGCACAAGAGATTATATTCGTCTATAACAGCACAAAGCATACTCAACACCTGCCAATTTGGCTTCAGAAAAAATAAAAGCACAAACGATGCAATTGTGAAAATGCTAGATCTGCTTTACACAGCAGTGGAAAATAAGGAATATCCATTAGGACTTTTTATTGATCTAAGGAAAGCTTTTGACACAGTAAACCACGGCATCCTATCCCACAAACTTGACCATTATGGTATAAGAGGCCATGCACTTGCATATTTCAAATTCTACCTTAATAATAGATATCAGTACGTCACCAATAAAGACACAACCTCATCATCACGACCACTTCATACTGGAGTGCCACAGGGAAGTGTCCTTGGTCCCCTGCTCTTCCTCTTATACATCAATGATCTTCCCAAAATATCACAACAAACTTGCTGACGACACGACTTTTGTCATCTCCCACCCAAATCTTGCCACACTCAACACCATTGTTAATGAGAAGCTACTAAAAATATCTACATGGATGACAGTCAATAAACTTACACTTAACACTGACAAAATCTTCTATATTATATTTGGTAACAGAGTGGGTGTTGCATAACTTAACATTGAGATCGGCAACACTCTTATTGCCAAACATAATGAGGGCAAAATCCTAGGCCTGCTCCTCGACAGTAACCTGAAATTCATCACCTGTATCCAACACATTATAAAAAAAATATCCAAAACGGTTGGGATCCTCTCCAAGATATGCTACTACACGCCACAGTCAGCCTTTCTCACACTATACTATTCACTCATCTATCCCTACCTCACCTACAGTATTTGTGCTTGGGGATCAACAGCAGCAACACACCTAAAACCAATAACCCAACAAAAAGCCGCAGTAAGAATTATCACGCAATCCAATATTAAGCCACAATACCAGACACAAAAATTTCTCTGACATTCCCTGTGTCTGGCTAAACCTATACAAAAATTCAGTGTACATTAAAGAGCCTAAAATCTGGAACTCCCTGCCTGAAAACTCTAGAACTGTAGACACAAGCATCACTTTCAAAACTACCATTAAAAAAGTCTTATCTCCCTGACAGATCCCACCATCAGCTAGCTACATGAAAATCACCTATTCTCTTACTTGTATCATACACACATAAAAAACAAACTAGACCTACTCTCGATATTTGTGATATCCCCCAATTTACACTTACACTCATCCAGATGACTGTAAACATAAAATTTCGAACAAAACTAGTCATAAGTTTGCCTGGGATACTCTAATACTTTAATAGAAACTGTGTATCATGCCAAGATAAAACCATTCTCATTGCTAAATTTACAAATTGTAATGTAGTTACCTAGCTTTAATATCAATATGCTCCATAACCTATATCAATACAGAGTTAGAATTATTATTAGTCTGCCTGAAATGCCTAGTTATGCTAGGCATGATAGTGGCCCACTTTGTAATTAGTATTTTATAATATGTAAACTACACATTCTAACCAATATTTAATAATATGTAAACCCCACATTGTAAACTTTAGAGAAATAAACATTTGTATTTGTATATGGATAAGTGCTACAAGAACTGCATATAATTCAGCTGTAAAAATGCTAGCTGAGGCTAATAAATTCCCTCGTACGACGCTATGTGGAAACACTGCTGCAAATTCGACACCTTCAGAAGACCTGGAACCATCGGTGTGCACTGTGATGAAAAGAGTATGAGACTGGAAGTGATTAAGAAAAAGAGAGCGAGTAGCAACCATAGGTATTTGGGCTATGCGCATGGCAGTGGGGAAAAACAAACACGAACAGTCGGAACTTCCCAAGGGGTAAGGGAAAAGTTAGATGTTACATGAACATAGAAAGGCTGCAACTGAACAGAAGACAAGAATGAATGTAGGTGAAGAGAAAAGGGACAGAGTAAACAGAGGCAATGAACAAATAAAGAACGTCTACTAACATCCGTTACTAACCTTTCCACGGGCGGGTTAGAACCCGTGATCAGAGTCTCAAACCTCCAGACCGTCGCGTTAGCCACTGGACCAGCTAGTCACAATAAAATTCATCCAACTAGGTATATTTATACACCATAGGAAGGTTAGCATAGGCACCACTGTGACCACAAATGTAAGTTTTTACAGACGAATCTCCAGCTAGCGTAGCCATGGCATTTGTGGTCACAGTGGTACCTATGCTAACCTTCCTATGGCGTATAAATATACCTAGTTGGATGGATTTTATTGTGACTAGTTCACCCAGTGGCTAATGCGACGGTCTGGAGGTTTGAGACTGATCGTGGGTTCTAACCCCGCCCGTGGTATGTTTTTTTTCTACACTTTAGCCAGCACAGAAGTTGCCATGTAGAGTATTTAGAATGAAACAATCATAAAAATCGCAATTTTTGGAGGAAAAAAAAAAACACTAATTGCCACCATGTATTTTTGATGACAGCAAGAACAAAACAGAAAATACATTTAATGAAAAACATACTTAGAAATATTACAGAAACAAACTGATTACATCAAAATGTTGCCAGAATTTTGCACTATTTTTCAGTAAGAAAACATTTTTTTCCATAATTTTTCAATCTTAATTTCCTGATCACTGAAAAATGGCTCGCCCCTCCCTTCAGCTTGGACAGAGTCCGGGGAAAACAAATTAATAACCTGAACACAGAGATGTCTCTCAGATAAGTTTTTAAGATAAAGTAGCAAATTGCCTCAGAGGCCTAAGGAATGAAACCATACCACTGGCGGGATTTGAACCCTCGGTCATGGTTTGTTTGTAAAGTCCTAAGGAATGAGCTTGGGCCAAGATATCATATCTCAAAGCAGTGTTATATGCTTTTTCAAGATCAAAAATGACCGCAATAACTGAATGATTACTACCAAAGGCATTATGAACATAGGTATTTAAGCGGGCTAAGGGGTCAATAGTGGAGTAACCCTTACAAAAGCCAAATTGACTAGGGAGAGACTATTGTCTAAATACCACACCAACCGTCTATTTACTAGATGTTCCATCAACTTGCAAACTGCACTGGTAAGAACAATGGGACAACAGTGTGAGGCATCATGGCCCAAAATACCTAGTTTACGCAAAGGCAGATTATTGTTATTACAATCAAAACCTAGCGACAAAAAAAAAAAAAGAACAAGTGCAGTTTTCCACAACCGGGCAAGAACGCTTTGTGATCAGATAAGATTAAAAAGTCGTAAGAGGACTGCGAGGGCTAACTGCTGTAAATATTTTAATAAAGGACACGAATGACAACATGCTCAGCTGCTGAAGATCGGCAAATGGAAAGTGTTGACTATAGTTCGAAAAGCGTGAAAGGAACATTATATGACTTCTCTGTTAGAATAAAGTCTAAAGGCAGTAACTCTCTGGCAGACTTGGAGGAAACAAATGAGGAGCATAGATGGACCCCATAAGAGACACACGATTTCCAATTTCTGTGGCAACTTCTAGAGGGCTTGCAATGCTGACACCAGAAACCCAAAGAACCGGAGCTAGGTCCGGAGAGTACCTGCCACTCAATTTCCATATTTTTTTCCAAACTGCATTCATAAAGAAAGCCGAATTTACGGTAGATGCATTTAGGTTCTCGGGTAACATGTTGAACAACCGCCCTCACCCTCTTGAAATCAAGGAGTTGCTCTGTGGCCCTAAGCAGCATGTTTCAAATGCACTGCATGAGCAGAAGTTGGAGAGCACCAGAGGAAAGCATTTCTGAGGGTGCCTGCACTACTGCAGTGTAGGGATCACCTCCCACACTTGTAGGTATTGTCTCGCTACATCAACACATGGTGGCAGTTCATGGATGTCAAAAGTTAGCCTTGCTATACTGCAGGAATAACATCTCCACCCACTAGCAGGGAATATATGTCAACTTTAATTATCAGAAGATTCTGGAGCTCGAGTTGCTCCAGAATGTCATCACGTGTGACAAAGTCACGCTGTACGAATGTACATGGAAGGACAATAGATCCACAGCAAGAATTAGGAGAGATGTGCTTGCGAATCTTAACTGGTGTGTTGTCAACAACGTCAAGTAGTGACACTGTGCCTGCTCTGCGTTTTGTACTGTAACAATGTGTGCCACTCTTAGGGACGTGGAAGGAAATATTCTGCCCAACATGGGCAAGAAGTGCCTTGCTGATACTGTGGTTGGAAAGACAGAAGAAGTTGGTTGGAATGTACAGAAGTTTGCCCAAGGACTCTGAAACAGAATGTAAGTGGAGGAACTGCTTAGTTGGACGTTTCTTAGAAGGATGAGAGGAAACTGAGGAAGGGTCATCAGTGACAGGTCAAGGTCATTTGGATGGAAGGTTAGAGGTAGACTATCAAGAGTCGGGTGTACGATCTGAAAATAGACGCATTGTATGTGGGGAAACTGGCATCATAGTCAAAGCAGGAAAGAGGTCAGAAATGTATAAAGGGTCGGTTAGAACTGCTTCACAAGAGGGTAGCGGAACGTTAACTGGAGAAGGTACTGGGTTGGAAGAGGTCCGAAGGCATACCAGGGTCTGTAGGAAGGTGTTGCAGGGAAGAGTCTGGGAGGAGGCAAGTCATGGGTATGGGTCTCCATGACAAGTCTCTTTTTATTTATTTAAAAGGGGGAGAAAGAAGGGGGTGGGGGAATGTGGAGGGATAGCTCCCAGGAGGAATGAAAGGGATTTTTATATCCCCTCCTTGCCCATCAGGGTTCATAGTGCAGATGCCACGTGGAACCTGAAGTATACCTGGAGAGGGTATCGGGGGTCAATGCCCCTGTGGCCCGGTCTATGGCCAGGCCTCATGGTGGATCAGGACATATTATTGTAATAAAAAAGAAGCTCTAAGCCACAAGGGCTATACAGCGCTGCTGGATCAGGACATAATCAACCAGGCTGTTACTGTTGGCCACGCAATCCAACGTACTAACCACAGCCCGGCTGGTCAGGTACTGACTTTAGGTGGCTGTCCAGTGCCATCTTGAAGACAGCCAGGGGTCTATTGATAATCCCCCTTATGTATGCTGGGAGGCAGTTGAACAGTCTTGGGCCTGTGACACTGTTCTCTTTGCTTTTCATTGGGGGAGGGATGTTGCAATGTCTACCGAGTCTTTTGCTTTCATAGGGAGTCATTTTCGTGTGCAAGTTTGGTACTAATCCCTCTAGGATTTTCCAAGTGTATGTAATCATGCATCTTTCCCATGTGCATTCCAGGAAGTACAATCTGAGGAACTTCAAGCGTTCCCAGTAATTGAGGTATTTTATCTCCGTTGTGTGTGCCACGTAGGTTCTCTGTACATTTTCCAGGTCAGCAATTTCACCTGCCTTGAAAGGTGCTGTTAGTGTGCAGCAATATTCCAGCCTAGATAGAACAAGTGACCAGAATTGTGCCATCATGGGCTTGGCATCCCTAGTTTTGAAGGTTCTCATTATCCATCCTGTCATTTTGCTAGCAGATGCGATTGAAACATTGTTATGGTTTTTGAAAGTGAGATTCTCTGACATGATCACTTCCAGGTCTTTCACAATAGCTTTTCACTATTATGTGGTTGGAATTTGTTTTATACTTCGATATATTTTTAATTTCCTTACGTTTTCCATACAGGAGTAATTGAAATTTCTCATCACTGAACTTCATATTGTTTTCTGTGGCCCATTTGAAGATTTGGTTGATGTCCACCTGGAGACTTGGAGTGTCTTCAATGGAGGACACTGTCATACAAATTCGGGTGTCATCTGCAAAGGAAGACACGGTGCTGTGGCTTACATCCCTGTCTATGTCAGATATGAGGATGAGGAACAGAGTTTTTCACCGTAGCTGCCTCAGACTTTACTCTGTTTACTACTACTGTTTTCTGTTTATTAGGAAATTATAAGTCCACCTACCAACTTTCCCTGTTATTCCTTTATCACGCATTTTGTGTGCTATTACACCATAATGACACTTGTCAAAGGCTTTTGCAAAGTCTGTGTATACTACATCTGTGTTTTGTTTGTCTTCTAGAACCCGTGCCATACCCTACCCTTCATGCTGCTAAACCAGTAATCCCAGATAGCAATCTCACATCCACCAAGATACCTCAGTGGACAAGAGAAAGAGCAGGCGGCCGGAATCCCGCCACAAGGCATACCTCTCTCTCGGCCTCCACCACCTGGAACCGACTGGCAGCCTCCAAAGATAAACCTGTCACCTGTGGGATACCCCAAGTCACCCCGTGGAACTCTGGAGGGACATCCCTCCAGTGCTAAACCCACTGTTTTAGGACTTGTATTGGTCAGATTAGTCAAAACCTGTCGTTTCTCTAATAGTATCAACAAAAGGCGAGGATATTTTTGTCAGCATAGTTGCTGATCCCCTTATATGTGTTATATAGATTACCTGAGTATCATAGTACCATCCATGTGTTT